>NW_010181931.1:161350-206364 GCF_000695765.1 Mesitornis unicolor
TTTCTAACATAATTTATTTTCAAGCATGATTTACAGATACACACAGAACTGCAGAATGCATATTTTTTAAAACTAACATTTCAAAACTTTAGAGCACACACAGCATCGAAAGGCTGCCTTCAGAAAGAACTGTGTGCCGGGATGAATGCAGCCACCGCCTCATCAGCAAGGAGGACGTGCATCCTCAGTCACCTCACACGGCACACAGATACACCCCATTCTCCCCTATCCTCCTCCCAGATGCTAGCATAGATGTTCATAGCTTACACTCTCTTACTAAACAGCATGTGAGATAGTTCTAGATAGTTCAGGCATTTCTTCTTTCTACACAGTGATGTTGTATACTGGTTTAGAGTATGTCATATAACTTTAGGCTGCTACCTTCAATAGCCACATTAAAAAATACGAGCCAACAAAAAAATCAAAAAGGAAACAATGACCTGAATTTTATATTTGTGTCCATGTACTTTGAGTCCTTCATATTCCAGGTACACAAAGGAATAGGTCCCTTAGGTTCAGAAATGCTCAGAAGTACCATGGTTTCCCCAAATGATGTTTAATTTCAAGAAATCATTTACTGACCTGATAGGCTACAAAAAATTTACATTAATTAAAATAATATATTTAGATTAACTTTCCCATATGTTTTATACTAATGCATCATCTGACTCCCTCTGCTACACACAAGGGGAAAGATGCAGGAGGCATGCAATACTAAAGTTTTTACCTCTGTTTCAGATTACCCAGTGCGGGATTGATACCTGAGGGATTCAAGCAACTGGAGAGTAAAACATGGCAGAAAGCCCAACAAAGCTGTTGCCAATACAAGAAAATAGTCTTAGGCACTAGAGGGAGCATCTGCCTTTACAGTCACTGAACAGAAGTTTCTATGTGCCTACAGCATATTCCATATAATATGCAAAATAACCTTGTATTATATATAAGGTACAAGTCCTACTTTTCTCACAAAAATCAAACAAATAAAGGAAATACCAATATTACTTAGCCATATTTTTAAATAAATGCACTTTCTCAGATAATTAACTTACTACTTACATAACTTGCTCCACTTTTAAATTATTTTCTTAAAAGTTCAGACCCTGAAACTTTTTTGCACAATTATCTAAATAGCCTAATAGCGTTAGAATGCCACAGCTTGCATTGCTCAGGAAGTGAACGCAATGACATTTTATTTTAAGGACACAGCTTCAGACTTCTGTAACGCAGACATCCACATCTTGGCTCGCTGCCTAGACTCACCATGAGAGAAGGGCATTTCTGGGCTGTGATTCACCTGAGCAGCTCTAGACATCTGTCAGAGGATGAATGTGTGAATAATTGTCTCCAAGCGCTACCTCTACGGACTGCAAAGGTGGCTGAATTCACATGTGGATGTGCACACCACAGGTTATTAAGTCACAGGATCCCCACCCAAAAACATAAACAGAACACAATAAGCAAAAATATGAGTGACAACATTAGTGAATAGAAATTGGGAGGGGGAGAGAGTATAGAACATTACAGCCATTAAGACTAACTAACCTTGCTGAATTACCAACACTAAGGTGAATCATTTAAAATGGAAATTAATTCCATGTAGCACTGCCACTATGACAGTCACAAAGCCTTAAGAAAACACAGTGGCAAGCAAAGACAGTCATTCTCAGCAGAGGACAGGATCGGCTCATTGCCTGGAGTGTATTGGCACCATAAACTCATCGCACATTTTCTTGCGCTATAAAACTCTTCATTCTTGCTACATGGAACAGATTCAGTTAAGAAAGTAAAAGGAATAGACAAAGAGCAGAAACCCCTTATTACAGCCTGTAAGAAACAAGAGAACCTAAACACCTACCCAAGCTTGTGTACAGATCCATTTGAAACATTAACAGTATTTTTCCCCTGAATGCGATAGGAAACAGAAAGTATCTGCCACCTATATTTCTCTTTAATGCCTCAGCCTTGCTATGAATTCCTTTGCTGACTGGCAGGTAAACACGCTCACTCCAAGACAGCCCGCAGCTCTGCCTGTCTGGATGCTGATGCCTGAAACACTGCTGAGAATCACAGCTTAGTTTACCTTATGCAGTTTAGCAACCACGGTTTTAATGTTGGGCATTATGCCCCCAGATTGCGTGCCAAGCTTTGGGACAGGAAATTCTCTTTTCAGAGCCATCAAATTGGTACTGCTGCAGTGAAGGATATTAAATTTTGTAGTTCTAGTTTGTTGTGTGGTTTCTTACTTCTGTCTACAACTATCAGCCTCATAAGGCAGGCTTTAAATTTGAGAAGAAATATTATCTCCATGTAAGTCCACTGAACAAAGCATAGCAACTGTGGCTCTCTGTAACTTTAATTAGAAAATTCTTTTCTTCTTCCCCTTGGCATGAAGGTATTTGCTCATTCTAGACAACAAGGACTAGACAGTGCAAAGGCAAAACTGCAACAGTACCTTCCGTGTTCCTCCCAAATGAGTAAAGCAAAGTGATTTCCACATACGACTTCAACTGAAAACATGGTAAGAGAACAGCAGCCTCCAAAATCTTAACTTTCTAATACTGCTGAGACTGTTCAAAGCTGGAAGTTCTTGCAAACCCACGAGTTGGGATCCTGAAAAAACTAAATAGAAATTACGTTACCAAAAGGATTCTGATAATTCTTAAATTCTGTACATTTCAGATCAATTTTAAAGCATTTCTCTTTGTACCTTCAACATTTTTGGAGTAGCACAGCTAAACCTCCATAAAACTAAGATAAGCACTTATCACTAAAGTAGTAATAAAAACAATATAGAAAAAAAAATCACAAAAATAGAACTTAAAAGGTAAAATTTTCAAGATATAGTTGAGAAACTGGGTTTCAGAATATAAAAATCTCTCTATGTGTAACAAAATTTGCCTTGAGGTCCAATGTCTAGCTCCTTTGGTGCTGCAGTAACAAGGCAGCTGGAGATTCCCATCAGCACTGGGGCTTGTTAGTCACAAAGACTATGTCTGAACTGCAGGGCACCTGGCCTGAGCGTGTGTGGGTGCAGGAAAAGATGAAAAAAATGGCAATAGGAATTACTGTGTGGTCTAGACTTGTCCCAACATGAAGCTGGGACATTACAAGACTCATAATTTAGAGATGAGCAGAGGTGAAGAAACAGGCTTTCATCTTTCGCACTTTCTCCATTCAGCGTGAGCTTCAGCAGAAACACAAGTGCCCAGTTCCCTCTAGTTATGTATACAATACATCCCTCATTCTGCAAGAGCTGGTTTCAAAAGTGCTATGTGAACTTAGATTCAAAGATGTCTATTCTGAGCAACTAAGACCCACAGTAATTCAAATCTTCGATTAACTCCTATGTAGGTGGGAGAGATACTGTTGGCCACAGAGCGAGCCCTGAGGCAGAGATGGTCATGCTGTAAGCATGAATTAACTGAGGAATCGGACAAACCCAGTTTTTCCCACGTGGAACTGAAATGGTGATCAGTAACATTACGCTATGAAGGCAGAAGATTTTAAGCCTAGGAAATTATTATTTCCCACTGCTATCCACTTTTAAAAAGCAGGCACAACTCCTTCCCCAAACAACTTCCCATGGAGTTGCGTATTTTGTTCTCCAGCCACGTTTTGTTTGACTCTTTCTAAAACATACTATTTTTAAGAAAGCAGCCACAAAGACATGTATGAAAAGTGATTGGTTTAATTGGGACCACAAAAATCAACAGCTACATCCTGTGCTGGGTGAATTAGGAGGTACAGCAGATTAGACTCAGTCCAGGAGACGGAAGAAGCAGAAGTCACCTTTATGTCTCCTAGATGTACTAAACTGCTTAGAGGATGCTCTGTAATTCACATCAGCTCCCTCTCCCAGCTACCAGAGGACAGCTTCATACCCAAAAATACCCAGAGCAATGTTTCTGTTTGGTACCCAGGCTTTCTCCCCAACACAACGGATTGTACTCCATGTTGTGAGCAGGAAGGCTGCAGATTACCTGCATCGCTTCACTTCTCCTCCACTCTTTGTGTTTTGGGAGGCAGGGGAAAAAGAAAAAGAATGAAAATCTCTCTATTTTAGGGCAACTGAATTCCTGCCATGTTTCAAAAGCAAAGCCTTAGTAGCAATACAGGCATGCTTTATTTTTTTCTTAATTTAACAGTGAAATCTGCTAAGGCTGTATTTCTTCAAAACAAGGTTACAGATACAGTTATTTTTCTGCAAGCTCTGAAAATTATATAGTAAAGCCCTGTGAACCATTTTATATACAAACTGTGGAATACATGCTGTCTTAGAAGCAAATCATAAATATGTATTAGTAGTTTATAAATATGCATTGTGTTACAAATGAAGAAAACAACTAAATAGAACATCTCATAATTGGAATGATCCTGTATTTAAAAATAAATTTAAAAAAGAATTACATAATTCCACAGAGGATTACCTTTCATGTAAGCATGGAAACAAACTATAGAAAAACAGTTTCTAGTTTTTTGTACTTGAATGTAGCATTTGTGGGCTTGGGGATTTTTTTTGTTTAGTTTGGTTTTGGTTCTTTGGGTTTTTTTTTATTCTGTGATTTACAAATTGAAGCAGCAGTGCAAGTAAAAGGAGCCAGAATGAGCTGTCTAGGTTTTTGGGAGAAGGAAGGAAGATAGGGGTGGTTTGTATCCATCTGTATGGCTACAATGCTTATGGCAGCTCATCGCATCTCGCATCTTGATTACTGCATTATCTTTCTTTCTAACGCTGGTAAACGCAACAGTGCCCAGTTGCGACCGTTTCTTCAAGCTATTGCTTTGAGTGTGCCATCCACATATTGCATCTCTCATTTCTTACTGCAGTGAAAGAAGCAAGTATAGAAACACAACTGTAATTTTATGCAAGCTCTTTCTATCAAGCAAGCTGATCAGCTACTTGAAGTCTGGTCATATACTTTGAAATTCAAAAATACAAGAGGAAAAGAAAATAGCTGGTTGAACTTCCCTTAGAAAAGTATGCATTTTGTCAGATCTATTCTGTCCATCTAAAATGTTCCAAATTCAAAAATATATCCACAGATCAGCCAGATCACTGCACATCCCTCAAAATATGCTTGGCAGAGTCGCTGGTGAAAGAATCCTCAGTTGCTCAGCACTCAGCTGATGGGGATAGATGAGAGCCATCGGAAAATACACACACAGGTCCATCAGGCTGGTGAATCCTGGATGCTAAGTGAAACCACCAGGAACCTGAATAAACCAGAGAGGAAGAAAAAGTCTGAAGCCAAAGACTAACCATCTAGAAAACTAAACTTACAAACATTCTGCTTTAGTGCAGAATTAGAAGTCATAAGAATGGACTGTATAATTTTAAAAATAAAATTAAAACAGTGATAATACTAGTAAATATGGCAATTCTTTCCCATTTTTAAAAATAGACTAAACAAACAAGGATTATAATGAATGAAGGAGACTCATTATTCACTGGGAATATCACATGTACCTCAGTTTATCCAACTGTATGGAGCTATATCAAAAGTGTGCTTTATAGATATTGAAGGTGTCTAACAAATGGTTACCAGATGTGATGTGATGCGATGCAGGCTGGTTTTCCAAAGGACAGACTATAAGACTAAAATCCACAACATAAGCATGGTACATAGATGGGGATTTCATTAGAACCACCTCTGTTGCCAAGGACATGATCTTCAGACTCTACCTTGTATCTCTGATGCCATTTGTAAAGGTGATTGTACCTGCACTCCCAGGGTTAAGCTTAAAGAATTTCATACCAACAATGCAAGTTTTGAGCAAATATGATGCCACAGCCTTATGATCCAGCTCCAAGTGAACTGGTCTGCTCCAGGATGAGAACCAGAAAAAAGCCAATCATATGAACTGTAGGAAAGGCTTATGATTTGTCCTAACATCCTTGTGCCTAAATCATCTCACTTCCCTGTAGCGTTACATATGAAAAGTGAAGTTTCAGAGATACAAAGAGGTCTTTAATACCTCCATAGAATCCATCACTCTTTCATTAACTTTCCACACCAAATTAACCCAGACTAGGGAGCTCTTTAGAAAAGCATGCCAAAGACCAGGTAGGCTATGGAGAAGGGCCATCACCTAGAATGTTACAAGAAGTGACACAGACTGTGACCGTGTCTTCCATATAAGACAACACAAAAGTGTAAAGGAAGCAGACAGCCAGGGCTGAGCAGGACCCTGTCTTTTATGGGACCATCTATTCTTTTGTGGCAGACAAAGATCAGGTCGTGGGCTCCATGTCTTCTATTTTTAGGAGAAAAATGGCACTGCCATCCGAGTATAACATATCACTGTTGTTTAATGTTCTGCAATTTAAATGAAAACAAAAGCAGACTTCACAATTCAGTATCTTGAGGTTCTGAATTAATGAAAGTAAGATGATAAAAGAGGGATATAAATGGAAGGAGTCAGTACTAGAATTCCCACAAATAAAGAGCCAAAGATTGGTGAGAAAATTTCCAAAAACATCTGATTATTTCACTGTTACCCTTCAGTAAGGACTAGAAATATAGTGTCATTTTCTGGCAATCCACTAATGTATCTTTATTGAAACTAAGTGTTTTACTGCAAAACGAAAAGATAATTTACTGGGAGTTTATGAGTAAGAAATTATTTCACAGTTTCTAATCTCCCTCCCACCCAAATACCATAAAAGTCTCATTGTTCTCTGAGGAGCACATCTCTGGTGGAATATAAAGATAGTGCTTACAGCAGCACTTTGAGACAGTTAGCAGTTAATCATATGTTAAAACTGTTAAAAACTAGGGGACCAAATCATTTTTAAACCTCCATCATGCATTCTGTAATTGTACCGTGAGAGTAACAGCCTGATGAATTCTGGGTCAAAGTTTTGCAGAATGCACAGTGTTTCGGTGACCGAGCAGGTAACAGTGTAATAACAACATGGAAATTACAAGGGGAAAAAAAGGCTCAAAAAATTACTACAGGAAATGTAGGCACGTTTAAATACGTTTCTCAGGACATTCAGGTCTTGGGCCAGCAAGCAGAACAAAGAGTTCTAAAAACCCAGTGTCTGGTCAGACTCATAGAACACAAGAAGGGCAAGCACGGAATGTTGTAGTTAAGTTACCCCCTTACTGTCATATTCAAATGGGATGCAAGAGTTGTCTCCAACATCTCATGAGATTTAAGTCTTTCTTCCATTTCCCTTTTTCCTGATCATCTATTATGATTGACTGTCACTTCACTTTTGGATTCCCATTTGATTCCTGTTTTGTGCTGATGTTCATACGACTCAAATGCATGCAGCACAGCCTGCAGTTCTTATGTGTCCAAACCCTATTAGAAAGCCAAACAAAGTGAGTAGAAGGAAGACATTCTCTCATAGGAGCACATGTACTACAGTGACCAGAGGACTCTTGTTAATCATCATTAAAAGACGACCTCTCTGTTCTGAGTAAAATCTCTGGATTTTGTCCCATGTGAAGTTCATTATGAAGGGTTTTTACTATTTTCCTCTTTCAAGCAATAGCTTTAGAGATTTACCCCTTCTCAGGCTCAACAGGAAGGCATGAGACAGGCAAACTAGCATTAGCCCTATCGTCGTATCATGAAAGCTGTTGCTCATCATGTAACCTGCTGTAGGGGAGGAAAATCTCTCAATTGATGTGATCCTGCATTTCACTAAAAAAACCCCTCATCTTTCTACAACAGTGTAACAATCCTCAAGAGGAGGAAAAAAAATATGGGGCCAAAGTCCAAGTATGCAAGCTTCATCGGTTGTGAAAATGATGGGGGTGTCACAGAACAGAAACTACATTGTCCTCTCCTTGCAAGAAAACTGCTGCGAAGCCCCACAGTTTAGATTCCAGGCCTATTTCCACTGGAAGAAGCCAGCAGAGGATGGGTTTTTTGGCTTGCTTCTAGCACACCATAGTTAGCAGTACAGCTCTATCAGCTCACTGTGAGCAACTTTCGAATTTTTGGCTGCCTGCTCCTTTCAGACATGCAAAGATTTGTATGATTCCAGCAACCAAAAAAGCCTTTGAAATCTGCACTGACTCCCCTACCACAACAGGTAATAAGAGATGATACCTCAGCCTCCTCCGGAAATCACTTATATCTGAGCACAATTTGTTTCTAACTTGTTTTCTATGACTACTTTGTTGAAATAAAAACTCCAGCATTGTAGTAAGAGTCACCTATAGAGATTGAGAACCACACTCACTGGCTTGCCCAAGAAGAAGCAAGGGACAAAAAGAAGCCTAAAATCAAAACTAACTTATTTGGAGTGTTGGAAGTCCTGTCAACACTACAATGTGAGGTTTTGCAACTGAATAGCATGGCTATACCCATAAAGCCATACAAATGTCTTTTTCTTTTTTTCATATTATATTATTATATTATAAAATGTGTCACAAATAAACATTAAATTATTCTTCCTGGACATTCAGTATGTCTGATCATCTTTGCACAGTACCTCGCTATTAAGTGTGGAAACTCCCTTTTCATCTTGTACAGCAGTGAAAAAAACATTAAGACCATTTATTCTTTGCTTTTCACATTTGAGACTAAAAGGAAGGGAAAATGTTAATAACAATATTCACAATAGCATATTCAGTACTTTGGAAATGGAAAGGAGAACCGGCCTAAAATCTGACCATGTCACACAAAACTGAAAAACGTGTCTATACTTACTACTCAGCTGGCAAAGAAGCTGCTTGTGTGAATGCCAAAGAAAATTAAATGATATTCATTTGGAAGCCATTCAGGGTTTAGTTTCACATGATTATAATGAATTAAATGCAACCAGGATTCACAGCATCAAAGTACTCAATCAAAATACAACAATGAGAAAATAGGCAAGTAAGCTTGATGATTTAAATATGAAAATTATATCACAGAGCAAACAATTTTCAATGACACAGCCAGGGGAAAAACAGGTAAATGCCTTACATTATATATTTTGACTTCTGGTATTTTTTGCATTTACTGTAGAATGAACACTATTTGTCTGAAAATATATAATACTACGTTAAAAAGTGAAACAGATTTGATTGACAGAGAGGGACAGGGATTAAAATCCCCAAGGTTTAGTAGCCTAAAGGCAGCCATGACAAAGTGCTGCCAGTTGCCCAAAGCCCGCACAGCTACTCGAGCACACAATCCTCAAAATAGTCGTATGTGGCTGAGGACAATCCCTGCTGTGCAGAGCTGAATTTCAAACTGGGCTCAAGAGAAGGGAAAACATCAACACAATCACACACCAGTCACTCACATCTTACATTCATTATCAGGTTTTTCAAAGGAATCCCCAAGGTGGCTATATTTCACAGAATTGAAGATTTAAAATAAAAGAAAAAGAAAACCAAAGCAAGTCTCTCTACTCAAAATCTCATTTATGCTGGTTTATAAACCCACAATAAAATATATGAAATAAAATTGCTCAAATAGATTTTAAGACAAAAATAGTTTTTGGAAAGTAAAATATAAATACTAAGAGTGTAGGTAACAGGAATAATACTGCTACCAGGTAACCAAATGCCATCCTGTATATATCTTCCTAGCCAAATGTTACATACTTATAAGAACCATACTTTCCAAGAAAACCTGCAAAGAGATTTTGATTTGCTGTACAGAAAGCACAGCTACCCGTCTTATCCTTTCCTCTGTGAAAATTCCATGTATCACTGCAAGTAAATATAATGTAACAGCAGTAGAATGTGATTTTAATGTGCTCTAATTTCCATTACTTCAGCAGAACTGATGTGTGAAGAAATTTAAACTCTGTGCATTAGAGCCTAGGAATAAATAAAATACACAATTAGAAAATTCTATTTAAATTAAGAAGAGAATTTGCAGAGAGGAAGGCACATTACATTCATGTGAATGGCAATCTACTGATTTTCTGGTGCTTTTTGGTGTCCGACTGAGATTTTCTTTACTCGCACACCCTGAAAAAGGAGAAGAAAGATTAATATAGGCTTCAGAAGGACATATGTAAATTCTACTGATGTGGGTATAACATAGAAAACCAGTAGTAGACAAAAATAAGGTAACGTTTACCAGCAGATCCTTCAGCTGGTAAGCACTCCAAACAAACATACATCTCCTATTGATACATTACATGTATAGATAAAATTTAAGTACAGCCTGTGAGTTACTGGTTGGTTTCCTGTTTTACTGTGAGACATCAGTAGCCCACATGAAGCACTGCAGTGTCTTAGTGAGAACCCTTTGTCCACATTGCCCTTTTTCAATAGTGGGAAGTATTTAAGAAAAACCCCCTGAGAATAAACAGATGAGAGCAGTCAGTGAGACTGACTGCAGGCAGCAAAGTCTCTGTCACTGTCCCATTCTATGAATTGCCCATCACTCTCACAAAGGAAATGTGGCAACCAGCAAACTCCGGTTGTGTCAGGCACAGATGGGAAAGCTCCTTCCTTCTGCTAATTGACTGGGAAGAAAACTCATTAAGTAGGATTTTTCACCTGTCACAGCCCAAGAGCACACTCAGCAGCCCTCTCGGCTGCCCACCTGTTGGGGAACGCATAGCTGATGCTACGCTGGATCCTCTCCTGCTACTAAACAAATGCCCCGCTGATCAACACCAAAGAGCAACAGATCATCCCTCTGACAATTAAGCTCCTGTAAAACACAATTTCATATGCACCATTAAGTTCTATCTCCACCACAAACAATATTCAAATCCCCAATTTTCATAGACAGGAAATAATGAATAAGCTAGAGAATGAGTTCTGTATTTTGTTAGGGCTTTCCCCTTCCCTTTTAGAGCACTCTCAGCACAATGAAGCATTATGAAAATACATTTTCATTCAGAAAATAAGAAAATCCATTAATTGTTTTCATGTGACTTTTCTCTTTTTCATATAACAGGCCCTTCACTATAATTTCCACTTATTTAAAAAGAATGTGAAAAAAAAATACTGAGAGATTTTATTTCTGCTTTGTGCTCTGTTTTATTAGTATGCTTAATTTAATAGCATAATTTTGCAAAGTCTGAAGAATCAAAGACATCTATGACATCAGTGTAAACCCATGCTAGACTAGCAAATCCTTAATTTCTGTGTTATACTGGTATAAAACAGAACAGGACTTGGCTTATGGCATTTACTGGAATTGTTAAAATAGTTCATACACACTTTTGCTACTTCACTGCATTGTGAAACTTGCCAGTGGACCTAAACAGAAGCATGCTTAAATACCGCACATAAAATTTAATATATGACTGTAATGTTAAGTTCAGAGGAGATATTGACACTCTGTAAAGGAAGAACCTATTATCATAATGCTGTATACTCACACATAGACAACACTAGGAAAAAAAGGAGAGAAAGACAAAGCTGGAGCTGTAAACCTCACAGGAAATAATACGTATGGTTACTTGAGAGTACATCAGCAATCACAAGGACATGCAGCTCTCATCGAGGGACCAGTGGAGAAAGGGTAGTGAAGGGTTTTAGTAAAGGGCTTTGTGCAACCTCAGAAACACACTGGGTGCCCCTTCCCCAAAATACAGTTTAAAAGGGAAGTCCACCAGTTTCCTGTCACCCAGATCAGCAAAGTGGGAGAGTGCGCATAAATGAAATCTATAATCAAAATTTCTCCCACTGCTGCTCTTCTCTCACCTGTCCCACCCCAAGGACAACCCCACGAATGCTTATCATGCTGTAAATCATGGCTGGTCTCTCCTGTGCACAAACCTGTCTTTGTACGTTACATGAACAGGGCTGCAGGAAGAACAGACTTTTACTTCAAAGCAGTGCTGCTTTCAAAAGCTTCTTAACTACCAATCTGTTTCAATTCTAACATTTGCATAGCTAACTCTAAACCACAAAAGAATTTTCTCTCATTAGCACTGATGATAGATATTTCTGGATGCTGACACTGAAACTGAAAGAGAAATTAAGAAAAACAGTCCTGAAATAAATCATATTGCAAGGAATGGTGTCATGTGGCATTGGTTCTAAAAGGACTGGTCCTGATACCTCAGCCACGTTTCTAATTTAGCGCTTTTTCTGAGTGTTGCTTTCCCCATCCTTCCATGGTGTTTTTCCTTAAAGCAACATGGTATGAGTAAGATGATTTACTGTCTGCCTTTGCCATGGATCAAGATCTCACTGTTGTAGAAAACAGAATGAAAAACAAAAGGATAGTGCTTCCTTTTAGTAAAATATTATCCATAGGGAAAGGAAGGGAGATGGAAGGGAGTAAAAAAGTGGGAGCAGCACGGGTCAGCCCAACAGCCACCTACGAAGTCTGTTCTACACAGGCCTCACGATGAAGGACAGTTTAAAGGAGGGACGTGAAAGAGAGCAATGAAGGGGTTCTGCAGATCTTCACAAGGAGCTCCAGCCAAGCATGGAAAGCTGCATGTGAGAAACTGCAACTCTCTTTAGTAGGCAATAGAAAGAGAGATGATTCTGATGCAAGGGAGAAGAGGATGTCCACAAGAGCAGTTTTATGTTAGACCTCTCTAGTGCAAAAGCAGGCTGCTGCCAAAAGAGAATGGATCACAAATAGCAACCAAAGACAAGTATCTGGGGTAGCTCTGCAGTAGAAAAGAAGAAGTGAGTGCACAGACTCAAAGAGTAGCACAGTCAATGCAACAAGCCGGGAAAAGGACACATCACACAGCAACCTGAAATGAGGGCAAACAAGCAAGCTTCATTTCAGAGAGGCAAAGAGAAGGATGAGTGCCTACAGAAGAGATAGGATGAACACTCAGTTTGTCCTTTTTTCTACCAGCTCCAAGAACTATTGAAAAAATGATGAACGGAAAACAAATTGGTTAAATATTAAGAGATATTCCCAAAAATGTAATTTTCAGATTCACAATTCACACTTTACTGTTTGCTCACGGGACAGAATTCAGAGACTAAGCTGCCTTCCCTCTTCTTAACTTTCTTTCCACGAGACATGGTGGTAGCAATCATTAGGTCAGACCAAATTTGCCTATTTTTCTACTTTGTGGCCTGCTTGAACTGACAATACTCCAAACAAAAATACTGTGTAAGGTCTTAGTGGCAATCTTTCCAAAACCCAACCAAACCAATGTTACAAAACATCTAAGAAGAAAGAAAACAAATCCTCGTCTTGTGAAAAGCTATTTGGTCACTGCCATACTATTTGAAATGCTTTATTTTTCTTCTTCCTTGCTTCAGACGGAGTGGCCCCATTATGTTTTCAGATGTCAAGCATGGTTAGTGAACACAATGCTGTCAAACTATAATGGACAGAGATTTTTTTTTTCCATAATGTGTTTTGTTTGTGTGAAGAACCGTGCCAGGGATCTGCTAAGTTATATCATTTCCTTCAATGAAACTAATTTACAAGGAAAATGAATCATGGGAAAGGCAAAGAAGATATCAACTATTCTATGTCCACCCTGTTCCTTCCTGTATCTGTGCCTGGAAAAACCAAGCAACAGCAGTACAATAGACCTGGTGTACTGCCATTGAAGTCAATGTTACAGCATGAATGAATTTGGCATTGTATCAGTTTAATTTTTAGCAATGCTGAAGCCAATCCTAGCACGAAAAGACTTGCCAATTACTTGACAAATATGAAGAGAACTTTTGTGCTAAAAGCACAATGTGCCGCATCCATTCTACCTGGGAATTTGCAGGTAAGCAGGAGACACAGCATGTACTCAGGGATAAGTTAATGCAGCAGCAGAACAACAGACAGACTGCTCCAACAACCTGCGTGAAGGATCAGCAGCAACAGCAGCGACATGTCGATTGCAACAACCAAACAAAACCCAGTCTTGTTTGCTACATCCAGTACACAGATTTTAGGATCAGAGGGACAACGTCACAGCTATAACTGAGAAGTCATTTTTATCTTAAGTCCTCGTGGTGGGCATTTTCATATGTTTTCTTAGGAAGGTCATCCTTTGGGACAAAATTTCTATGCTTGATTTGTTCCCATGATTTCCAAGAGTGTTTACAATTCTTGTAAAAGTGAATATTAAAAACCAAAAACATCCCATCCAAAAAAACACTCCCGACAAAACAGAAAATCCACAAAAACCACCCAAGCATAGAAATACTTTATCACCAATCTGAGGATTATACAGATGCTTTTTTCTCCTCACTTCCAAATTTCAAAGCATAAAATTATTTTTAAAACTGAAATTTACCACCTATTAAATCTTCATTGCAAAGATGAACTATATACCATAAGTCTATGTAATGACTCTCTGATTTGGTTTTTTTTCTCCACAGTGTATCACGAGCAAAATGCAAGTGTCCATTAAAGTCAATGATTCTCCATAGCTCTTGGGAAGGTATGGACAGAGAGGGTACAGACACTTGCAAAAAAAGATGAGAGGTATGCAGGACTGGATCAAAAGTTATGCTCATGGAGAAATGATGAAAGATCAATGTCTTTTAATTTATTTTGGAATTACTTAAAGATTTTTGAAGTGTGCTCCTGTGATGAGCAGCAATAAGATTTGTTTGGGGCTTCTGGAGGGATTTTTGGGTTTTTTTAAGATCAGCGAAGACTACATGGTTTCCCAGTCCCCCATCCACTGTTCACACATTCCCTTTTGCAGCACACTGAAATAAACTCCATCCCCACATAGGTCATACCCACCACTTCAATTCATATTCAGAACTATTGCGTGTCAACTGCCTTCAAAGCCACCTAAATCTCAATGTCCATCTGAAGTATCTCTGAAAATCCTGTGCCAAGTACTGCCATTATTTAACGTGCATTCACAGGCCATAGCAGAGTGTAACAGCACATCCCTGGATTGCCCTCCCTGAGCAGCGACACATGGCAATCACATTTTCTCTCATCTGAACCCTAGCAGCTGTGCTTGCCACTGCTATCCACAGCTTAAAAATCACATTTTACATAGAAACTTTTACTCCACCTTTTAAAACTAGGCTTTTCTACGCTTATAGTTGATAACTGATTTTAGATGAAGAAAGTATAAGCATAAAGACTACTGTGGAAATCCATGAACCTTTTTCAAATTGTAAAATTTTTAAAATTAAACTAACAGATAAGGAAGAAATAGAGATGGATCAGGTGCAATATGAAAACAAAAGACTAAAAGCACAAGACAGTGAGTGATTTCAGAATATGGACGTACAGATAACAACATTAAATAATAAAAGTATCTTTTGTAACATAAGAACAAGCAGACCATTCACACTGTGCTCTTATGAATCCAAAGAGTGCTTGAATCAGTCACTGACAACAGATGGGCCAAACAGAAGTTAGTGGTTTATTGTACTGTATGTTGGGCTGACACTCGGGGGACTAACACCCGCCACTGCCTCACTGACGTAGACAGATCGCTTTGCCACTTTGTGCCTCAATTTCCCAGTCTACAAAATGAAGGTAAATGGCCAGTAAGCTTCACTGAAGTGCTTTCAGATTTTCTCAGGACAAGCACTACAAATGCTAGGAGCTGGGCGCTGTTATTAGCAATAAGTCACATGTTGTCAATCACATGAGCTTTACTACTTAGGACTAAAATACAATGTTGTGCAGGAGAGTTCTGCAAATAAAACCACTCTGCTCCCTGTTCAGTGCTGCAAATGGCATTTTTTCTAAATTTGCAGTCAATGCAGGTCACAAGAAAATAGGGCACAGTTGTGCAGCCCAAGGAACAGTCTACGAGGGAGACTGACTCAGTTTGTATTTATTCCTCTCTTTGTTGTGCTCCAAAATAGAGTAAAGTGTTCTGAGTACATATTGTTGCAATATACATTCTCTAATGCTCCTCTGCTGCACTGCATTGAGGGAAGCACAAACTCATCTGAAAATATGTGCCATATTATCCAGTTCCTTAGGTAGAGGGCTGCTTTCTTCCGTAGCTCCAGTTTCTACTCCAGTTTTTCTACCAGCAATTCAAGTAAGTGAGAGCCAGCTGTAAAAGGGCATCTCTATCCCTTCCCTGTGAAGCCATTCTCCATTTCTGAGGGTTGTTTGCACTGGCTCCAAAGACAAATCTGAGTCATGCACTGAGTGCATAACAAGGGTTCTAGTCCATCACTTTGCTTACTGTGATACTGTAACATTTAGTGGTTGTACCTCAAGCAAAGGACTGAATCTAAAGATTGAACATAAAAAAGAGCAAGCAAACCTTAAGGAAGGAAAATAGAAGAAATGGAAGAAATAAATATAAAAGCAAGGAATAAACATAAATAGTTATGGTTCCAGATATTTTTCAGGGACTGCCAAATAAAAAAAAATTAAGCAGGAAGAAAGACGTTCATAAAATTTATTTCATAAATGTAACATGGCAAAGTATAATATATTGCCAATTTAAAAAAGGCTACAGCTCAGTTAAAATAATAGTGAATATATTCCTTTCAAGTCTCTGCTAAAGCAATGTTTGAGCTACAACAAGCATGATTCTCAAGTATAGCACTATTTGTCCAGAAACTTATCACAGGCACAGAAATAAAGAAATGAAGTAAGGCACAGAGCCAACATTTACTGAAGGGAAATAAATAACAGTATCTAAAGTGATTCAAAATATACATGACTATACAGCCCTATATTTAGGAAAAAAATAAAATAGCTAATTCACACTTATAAACAGCTTCAGCTAGAAATCCTGGTGTTTATTTTTCCCTATATAACATTTGGAAATGTGCACATGCAAAATAGTGAGCAGTACTGAAAATACCATATTGCTTTCTTCAACTTGTACAGTAACGTGCAGTACCATCTTAATCATTCCCTAGGTATGTTGGCAGTGGGGCAACACAAGTGGGAGTTGCTGAATTTTCTTCTGTAAAGACCAAATCAGCTTTTAAAGGTTTAAAAAGAAAAAGTCCTGAAGCAGCTTATTATGTATGAAACCATTTGTTCTTCAACAGAAAACAAAACAAGTTCCTTTTTATTTAGAGGCCATTAAGAAACATAACCTATTAATTAAATTCATTTTTAGAGGTTTAAATTTAATTAAAATTCTATCTTAAATATTGCCTAATTGTGGTATTTGCTGCATTAGGAGCAGTAACTTCACGTTACTGAAATGAAGCATATACATATGCTGAGGATATAACTAGAATACATATATTTTATCCACACACACACATTGAAGTAGTTATGTATTCCTCACTAGATTTTTTTCCCCAGAAGAACACACACAGAGCTAATGTTTACCTCTCTAAACTCCCTTCTATATCCTTTTAACACCATTCATGGTTACCAGAATGAAGCATTTTTCATATTAATCGTACTTGTATCTGTTAAGTTTAGAAAATTAGCATTATTTAACATCATAAAGAACATTATCACATAGTATATTAGGCACAAAGCCAGCACCTACCTACTTGCAGGTGACTTAAAACCATTAGCAAAATTATATTAGCGTCAGTCTAAGATAATCATCCAGAGAAATAATTTTGACCCATATAACTCATTAATCCTAATCAGCCTTACTGCTAAATTCTTTCACATTGGACTAAACTTCAATGTTTGAGAAGCATTTCCTACAGTTTAATGCCCTGCCATGTAGATTTAACGCAATTAGCTCTAAAAAACACAAAAGGTCTCATTGACTTCAGTTCAGGGACAAGCACTGCACTGCTCCGTGTTGTTAATTACTCCACACCAACAGATGCAGAGCCTTACTGTAAGTTGCCATGGAGCCAGAAGGAGACACTCCCACCATTGTATCTGAGCAGCACTTTTTTGCAAAAGCACCAAAACCCAGTGAAGAATTCCAACTGAATTCTCTTCTTTTTGTTTTCAAACTGAAGAAATTTAATACATTTTGAAAAAGAGCCCTTCCAGACTTGCTTGGCTTTTGATGACAGATGAAATTATTTCACTTTTACTCCCCCCCCCCTACTAAAAAGCAAGGAGGTGGTCTGCTTAAAATATAGCTTCTTAAGACAGGCTATTGTTTCCTTCCCCTCCGAGACCACCCAGATTTTCAATACTGAATCATCTTTGCACTAGACAGATCAGACTACTACCACAGTTCTCTGCGCAAAGACCTACTACTCTGCAATATATTTAGCGCATCACTGCATAAACAGAGCATACTGTGCAGGCTAAATGCATACACATAAGAAGGGATAATAACAGGAAACAAAAAGTGAAGTCTGAGGCATTTGTGGAGGGGAGAGATATGACTAAGGCCCTCTTCAAGGCTCAGGATATTATTCTTAAAAATAGGCTGTCTTTTAGAGAATGTATGTAAATCCCTTTACTTTCTTTACACATTTAGAGTTTTGATTCTTGTATCTTCAAGCCGGGTGTTTGTTTAAAATTTAAAAAGGAAATGGAAATTATCACAGCATAACCTAATTCCAAGCTCTTGCATTTCTGGAAAAGAAAAAATCCCTAAAGGACTCATGTTACAGTTTGTCCTAGAGGTTAGGGCAGTACATTGAGAATTAGAAAATACAGATTCTAATTATGGCTTTTTTGTTATCTGCTTCCATGCTCAGCTCATGATGCTTCCGCTTTCCACCCAGAAACTGGTATACTGATAGTAGTCTGCACTGTTTTAAAATCCACAAATGAGAAGAAGAAGGTACAAAAAGAGCTGCGCTATTATGAAAATGAAGAGGGGAATCACACAAGGGATAAATACTGCTTAGGGGCAGGATTCATCTATCTAGTTTTGGCCAAATTAAAAGAAAAAACAACAGTAAAGAATCCAAGCACGTACTCTCCTTTCATCCCAGGAAAGGGTAGAGAGCATCTCTGGAGGTAGGCAAGAAAAATCACAGTGTGGATATACTCCAGACTGGGGCCTGCCCAGACAGCCAGGATTTAGGTGACTTGAAACCCATCCTAGGCAACAAAATAAAGGAAAATTATAGACATTAAAAACATGTCAGGCATTTGTCCTTGGCTCTACCACCACACTGGCACTAGTGTTGTACTGTATTTTATCACATTTAGCATAATCAATATTTACTGTACATCATCTTTACTAATCGTGAACTTGCCACCTCACACTTTATGTAAATGGCACAGAAACTCTCCTATATATCACAGGAGCTGCTCAGCAGTGATGTGGGGCAGGCAAAGGACTGTCTAAGAGGATGATCAAGAGAGGGTACTTCTTTCTTTTATGATATGTATCAAGGAGCATGTGAAGACAAAGTTATGTTTGAACTGAAGACAAGTCATTAGTAAGTCTAAGTAACTAGTATCAATTCAGAGTTAGCCTGGAAATTGTAAAAAAGAGGCAAGGTGTACATTACTCTCCTGTCAGTAATAACAGTTAGAGTCTATCTAGATAGGAGTTACATTTTAAATATCATAAGAAGATATGCTTCTTTATAAACCAGGAAAAAAAATCAGATATAAAATTATTGCTTTGTTGTTACTGATATTTAATATGACACAGAAGGAAAATGCTGCACTTCAGATGCTGGCTTTGTATTCTTAATTTTTCGGTTTGGGTCGCTGCAAAACAGTATTAGTCAGAATGTGCAGCTCCTCTTGGAAACAAGTGTTGCTTGTTCTTTCTTTCCATTACAGTCAGCATGGATATGAGAACACTGCAATCTAAGCTAGCTAAACGCAGGGGAGGGGAAGGAGTTTTCTGAGAAGCGCACAGGATGAGGGACACTGACATGGGCTGCAATACAGGAAATTCCAGCAAGGCGTTAGGAAATCAGTTTTCACAATGAAACAGCGGAGCGCTGGAGCAGGGGCCCAGTCATGCTGTTGAGCGCTCATCTTTGGAGATGCTCAAAACTGGGTTGGATGAGGCCCCGGGCAACCTGCTGTAGTTGGTCCTGCTTGAAGCAGAGGGCTGGACTTAGGTCTCCAGAGGTCCCTTCCAACCTAAATTACTCCGAGTCTAAACCACCTTGAAATATCTTTGCTTTTTAAATAAAGGCTATTTCTGAGCCATTAAAATAACTACAGTTAACAGCAAGGTACCATTGTCAGTGTTTCCATCATGCATGTTTCCCCAGCAGGTGTATTTCTGCTTCTCAGGTGAGCAAATACCCCCTGCACCAGTGACCTGGGAGCCTGTCTTGAAGGTCTTCAGCTTGCTCAACAAAAACCAATTTCTTTCTCTCAGTCCTGGCATGCTTCCTTTCCCCTCCATCCTTATCCCCAGCTGTGGCCTATAACTAGTTTTCAGCCTGTAAAATAATCAGTGCATTAGTTCTTTGAGATAACTACATCAAACCTTGCCAAGTTGCAATTTTTTAACAAAGTTTGCTGTTGCCCAATTCCAGCTGGGGCTTTGAATCCCTCCACGTGTAGACAAGCCAAAAAAATTGCTTGTGCTTCCATAACACAATTATAACTGCCCAGAAAAAAGTTCTTCATTAGCATGGGCTGTTTGTAAAAATAGATGCCCCAAAATATATCAGCATATAGCTGCAAAGGAGAAACTTGATAGGCTTTCTACCACTCCGATGCCTACACTGGCTCATACTGACTCTTCAGTAAAATCATAAACACATCCAGCATCTATGCAAAATTTCAAAAACAACAGTATAGTTTCTGGGGTAGACAGCTGCTCCTCTCCTCCACCTCAGTACCAACATAACTTTACAGAAATCACTCCAAGTGTAAAAGGTCAAATACCAACAGGTATTTCATAAAGGTTTAAAGTAATTTATGAGTGAAAATGCTCCTATCGTCTTTTGCAAATCCTCAGTTGGCTCCTAACTTGGTAATGTGGAAAGTAGAACAACCTCACAGGCATCTGACTTTGACAACTGCATCAGATTAGGCTTTGGACAGAGTAATGAATTAGTCTTCATTATAACCACGATTGTTATGCTGTATATTCATCAGCTACTGAGCTTTTGCACACTTCAGGGCAGCAAGAATAGCTACATTTAGTTACAAACACCAAACCCATCTGCATGAGTGAGGAGACACAAAAAGAGCGAAAGGGGAAATGGGAAGAGCATTTTCTCATAGTTTAAATATCAGCTGGAGTGGTGGCTGTTGCTTTCAAAATATTTTAAGGCTAGAGCATATAGAAACATATGTTTACGTTATTGACTTTACCAATGGAAGGTGAGCAGTTTTTTAATGTAATTTCTTATGCCTAAGACATATAGCCTTACCATATTTTTCCTCCATTCATAATTTCCAATGTGAAAAGCTAGCTGAACACAATATTAATGCCATTAAGATGGAAGTTGTTTTGCTGTCACACAAAATTTCATTTTTTTTTTCCTAACTATGAATAAAACATCATAAATCCAAACATGGCCTCAAGCCAAAAGTAATCCTAAATCAATCAAAATGTTTTACTTTGACAGCTGTATTTTTTTGTTTGTTTTACCATAAATTATTTTACTTTTGAAATAAACACCAAAGTGCAAAGCAGAACTCTTTCGTTTAAATAGCGTTAAATCAGAATGTCACAACAATTTCAAAACTCCATCAAAAACATTTCAAAGCAGGAAATTCCTGACCACTTCCTATTAAGACTGAAGTTAGGAAAATTCTGGTGCAGCTTGCTGCCTGCCTTTGTGTGCATGACATGAAGTATTTCTATTACAGAACTGCAGTCAAGAGATAGCATTCCAAACTCAACCACTTCAGAAACTGGAATGAGCTGCGAGGTACATGTTATAAGCTACATTTACATAAATGAATTGTCACTGAATCAGAAAAGCTTAAATAAGGAATAAAAGAAAAAACAGGAACTGCCTGCATGTAGCATAGATTTTTTAATTCATTGCTTTTATCGGTGCAAAAAGTATTTGGGGAAATGAGTGAAAAGCTAATGAGCTTCTGTGCATACTCCAGGTAGTGAGTCAATCTCGCACACTGAACCATCCACAGGCATCATGAAATACAACAGAAAGGGATGCTGTAGATCTGTGGCTCAGCACTGAATGAATTATCTGTCCTTGGATCACCACAGTTAATTTTCAGATGTGTTACAGCTGGTCTCAAGATTTACTGCTAATTCTTCAGATGTACAGGATTTAAAAGTGTTGCTATGTTTTAGAGAATACTATCTGGAAAAAATAAAACCTTTGGCTCTTCGATCACCACATCATGTGTGGACACACTTAGCACATCCTGTCTCCTTTGTGCTCATACAAACTTTTTGCAGTTTTCAGAGGGGGAAATGGCCTGGGTTAATATTAATCATGAAGTTGAAGTTTTTAGGTAGGCTGAAAATCCTGACTCATTAAGAAAGCTGACAGGTTATTTCTTCTCAGACAGAGAATACAACTTGATAAATACCGACACAGTCCCTGTGTGGCTGATCTACCTGCTGCCTAAATATCATTGCCAAATTTTGAGGCGCTGTCCTTACAGTCCTGAGCTGAGTACCTGTGCGCAGCACCCTGCATTCACAGGGAAAGGAGGTGCCTCACAGGGCACCCTCAGAAACCAGCAACCTGGCTAGAGAGATCCCAAAGTTCACCAACAGGAACCCTAAATGCTAGTGGAGAACGTAATGGTGCATCTTCTACCCAATCTCCCCTGTAGCACATACAGCAATTTGTCCATTTCAATAGCTTTTAATGCAGTCCAAGAGTTAGATGCACAAACATAAAAATCTAACCTCTTGTATATTCTGTTTAGATAAGTCCTGCATCTTCTAATGTGTAAAATAACAGTTTCAACTGAGGACTGTCCCTCAGCCTAGGTGAGTGTCATCTGCAAGGCAGGGCACTTTCCTGAGTCTGGGCTAGAACATTCTCAGATGAAAGACGGAAATTATCTTCAACCTCTCAAAGGCTTGTTGAGCTCTCTAAAACAGAGATGGGAAAGCTGCTCCTCCTTCACGTTTTGGGGTGGGAGTTTTTCCCTTCTTTTGTGGACACACTGTGATTTTTCAGTGTATCAGAGGAAAAATCATGTGGATATGGCAGATAATTTAACGTATAGGCAGAAACACAGCTTCCAGCTCTCAGAAAATTTTAATAATGCAAATCCGAGCACGAATTGACTTGAGACATGTGTGTGATTAGAAATATCTTGAGAACATACTTAGGCTTCTAAATTTCACCTCCTATCTAGTTTTGAGCCCACTGGGGCTTGGGTCTCAGTACTTCACTGGAATGCATGAAAATGGAAACAGAGGGAGCAAGGTGGCAGAAAGCATTTGTCAGTGAACACCTCTGCAAGTATGTACAGAGTGCAAGATGCTCCTCAATGTCCAAGAGTAACGAAGGTCATCTTCTCTCACATCATGTCCCAGAGCAGAAACTTTAACGTATTTAAAGCGTTCAGCATTATGTATGCTTCAGTGGTTCCCAAACACAAATGCTTTCACTTGGAGCCTAACACAGTCATAAAAGGCTGGGAAATGGAGGCCCAGACCTGCACAACTTTCAGAAGTCCTGTAGCCAAACTGGGAGGCCGTTCAGAGCTTAAACCTTCCTTTTAAAGCCTTCAGAGATGTCAAAAGTATTGCATGGCTTTATAGAATTCATAATGTCTTAGTTATTAAACACTTAACAGATTTATTATAACCAGACCAAGAGCAAACAACAGCTTTTTAAGAAACTTCATGTTCTGGAGAAAACAGCATTGTTCATACTCGGCAGATCTCTGACATTTGCTTTCAGTTTTTCATTTTCTCAATGAAGTTGCTACTTTGCAGGCATCTTTTAGTGCTGATTGGAGCAGCTGAGAAATTAACTTTGCTGGGCTGTTCACAGAGACTAACACACTGTGCTCCTACTATTTTCCCAGAAAGTTATTCCCTTCTTAGAAACAAACTGATAAACAAGGAAAACACCTATTTCCATATTTCTGGAACTGGCAGGGGTTTCTTGGTTTGTGGGGCGCTTTTTTTTGTTTTGGTTTGGTTTTTTTTTTCCTCCTAGGTCATGATTTGGGGAGCTCTTTCCCCCTGTTTAACTACAGAAAGCATGAAATAGGTAGTTTAAACTGCTGAACAGCAATTTCAACAGAATTGCCAGTTCATGTAAATTACCTACCCCCTGTGGCATGTTTACTAACCAATCAAAATATTTTCTTCAGACAAAGCACTGCAATAAATTTAAATGAAAATAAGGACAACCACAACACAAGACACATAATAAGAGATTTGTGCACAGCATGGAAAGTATCTTATAAGTAAGAAAATTATGTTCATGGTTTACAGTGCAGAATTTTCAGAATAATATAGCATATTTATCATCTGTTGCAGTACAGTTATTTCCAACAACTTAATGAAAAAACTCCAGTTATAAGTTGCTATTGGACTTGCTGGGAATAAAAAATTAATCTGAGCAAAGCATTTGAAAAACCATGCATATTCTATCAGAGTAGATCTTTTATCACAGTCTT
This sequence comes from Mesitornis unicolor, assembly GCF_000695765.1. Classification (NCBI taxonomy): domain Eukaryota; kingdom Metazoa; phylum Chordata; class Aves; order Mesitornithiformes; family Mesitornithidae; genus Mesitornis; species Mesitornis unicolor. The sequence continues at coordinate 185,579 of NW_010181931.1, forward strand.
TACTATAAAGAACACTTACTGAAATGTACATTGCAACTCTGCAAGAAAATTCAGTCCTATGATTTCTGGGGTCCATCACAAGTGTAGATGGAGTATAATATAAAACAGTTCTCATCAAAATTATGGGACAAAGTGCAAATACCAGCTGAACAGAAAGGATTTATAAACACCCTTATAAAGTGTTTATAAACACTTTTCATGCCTTCAACAGACTAATGTTAAAGACTCTCATTGCTAGCAAGCTCAGAAAGTCTTTCCCTTGGTTTTCATCCACTTACTAAAGAAATGCCACACCCTGAATGGCATGTGAAAGTACACCTGCAGAAAATGACATCTATTGGAACACAGGGTAGAAAGTATTGCATAAAATATCTCTGCATCTTCTTCTAAGGGGTACAGTTCTTTGGTCTGCTTTAGTTTGTCAATTGACAGTCCCAGCATCTTCCCATGCAGCTTTTCCCTTTGGTTTAATTACTACTTCATACATAGATATATATATATATAGAGAGAGAGACACGTGCACGCGCACACAGAAGAACCTGTACTGACATCCTGAATCGAGATACAATAAAATTTCATCCCTCCTCAAATGCAGTTTTCCAAGATGATGGCATCTGGCAGAACTCACTTGCTGCCACAGTGCAAGGCTCCTTTTGTTCAGACTTCTCAGCGCAGGACCCTCTAATGTGTGAGCTGAAGTAGATGACTGCCTTCAGCAGTGAATTGCTGGTGGTGGGATAATAGTCCTGCCTCTGCTACCTGCTTTCCCATGCCAGATCCCTGAGGAGCCAAAGGCACTGATGGTGACACTGAGGAAAGGCACAAGGCACAGCAGTGACTCCTGCCTGAGGGAGAAAGAGCCAGCCCTGCCCCCCCAGGCAGCTGGCCTGCCCCAGCTCCCTAGGCTCTCTCCCAGCATTGCACCTCACCTCCAGAGAAGAAAAGTTCTGTTTTGCTTGGAGGGATGATCCACTTTAGACCTGGGGACTCATAGCCTTCACAGGCCCTACAGCAGAGCCCAGCAAGTCTCCCACATCACAGCCCAAGCCGCTTCCCAGCCTACCTGCTGTGTGCAACTAACAGGCCCCAGCATGGCTGGGACTGTCAGCCTGAGCCTCCAGCCATCTGTGACAAGTGATCAGCTGCAAAGCCATCTTAAAACACAAGTAGCATTCACACTGCCTCTAGAAATAAAAGGCATTTCTATGTGAAACTGCTGATAACACAGACTGACTGCTATCTGCAGGTAATCTAGGAAAGGCCACAGACAAGTCCAGCCAGCATCCTAGCTTGATTCTCCACTTTCCCTCCCCCAAAAAGTCATACTCTCTCTTTAAACAGGCCCCTTCCCTCAGCTCTCCACCACACTGCCAACCTGTCCCAGTCCTGTCGCTCTCCACCAACAGTTCTCAGACATTTGTACAGAAGCAGTCTACTTTCTGACACCCATTTTTCATTACTTATTATTATTATTACTCACCTCCAACAGCTCCCTCCAAGCTGAAGCTGTATATTCAAACAGTAAATATACCAACAAAATACCAATACACTTAGTTACACAACCAGACTAACCAAAGAGCAGTTTAAATTCAAGGCTAAGGCATTTGAGATTTTTTTAAAATGGAGAGAACATCACAGAACTAGTGGGGACAACACAGAGGCAAGTAACAAGCATATGAAGCTGGGAGTAACATGAAGGTGAAAAGGGAGAGGCTGTACACATAGGGCAATGTGCAAGGATCTGTCGGGGTCCATCCATTAACCTGGTCCATATAATTCTGATTTAGTGAAATGGGAAAACCTGGTAGCATGAAAATGAAGAGGCTGCAGTCTTAAGTCTTTTTGCTTTTTTCAAGCAAAAGAAGAATAAAAGCAGCTAGGATATAAAAGTGAAATAGCAATTGCATAGAGAAGTTAGAATCCGAGTTCCCTGTCTCACAGTACAAGAAACGAGGAGTCATGCAACAAAACTGAAGGCAGAGAAATTCAGAAATGAAAAAAGTGATCAGTATTGTTTTACAGAAAAAGAAAATCAAAATAAGAGCAAGGATATATCTAAAGTTTTGACAGCCATACATAACTTGCACAGCTGTCAAGGATTCTCAGATTTTGTGAAACCAACATAACATTTTGAAAGGCTATTAGAGTCTCATGTTTTATGGTTTTAAATCTGTCTTTAAATATCAGTAATCAGAGTGAAAACAGTTGTGAAGAAGAAGTTATCTGCCTACTGTGCCATTTTTACAACTTTAGTTATCTGATGCTGTCAAATGCACTGTCAAGAGCCAGGACACCAGCCAAGGCAGGACTGGAAACTGGTACTCCTGCAAACAAGGGGCTCATTCCTCATCACTGAGGTTTCCCATAGCCATGGCTCTGCAAACTCAGTGATTCTGAAATAAATCAGGGTTCACAGACTAAAGGAGCAACTCGAAAATGGCTGTGACACTGGAACTAGAGTCAAAAACACCAGAAAATTGAAAACTACTGATTTTCATGCTATACTTCATTAAGTATGCTGGATTTTGGTTAAAAGTTTAAACATGAAATTATGGCATAGGATATATTTTGGAAAACAAAACAAAACACAACAGAACTTATGTTTTTATTTTACTCTCCCTTTTTTCTGAACTGGGTAAGATTTAAAAAGATTGTATGTAACATCTTTGGCTTAAATAACTATTACAACATCATGACAGCTTTAGCTATTCAGTTAAAACAAGAGTTGTATCATCCCAAGTGAAAATCGAGCCCAGAGCTGAACTGAAGAATTCTGCCTTGGAATGGTAATAAGAAAAAAAAAACCACAAAAACTGGTTCTTGTCAGGTCCTGAAGTATGTTTTGGGGTTTTTAAAAGTATTATTTTGTATGGAAACTTACAATTACTCCAAGCTTCTTTTAAAAGACTGCAATTTGTGTATCATCTCCAACTACAGACACAGAAACAAATGAGACAACAACAAAGTCTAGAAAAATAATGAAAGATAAAATAAACTCTGTCCTTTTTCTATTCTCAACCATTCAGTGTTTTTACTGAATCTTGGCTGAAACCTCCTCACCTCCACAGAGACAAAAGGTTAACTTGAGTTTTGAATCCTGACTAGCTAGCACAGATGGCAAGGTGGCTTAGAGCCCAGGATCTAGTTTAAACTGAGTTAGCACCTGCCCATTTTGTAGAGACAATACAAATAAAATAACACTGAGAATCTTCCAGTACCCCTCCTGCAGTCCCTGTTTCCCCATAAAAAAGGCTCGTTTTCCAGAGCTGGCTGGGATAACCTCAGGGATTCTCAGGTCTGTGGGACATACTTGCAGACACATGTTCAGTCTGCACTGGTCAATCAACCAGGACAACAGCTAGATTTAAAGAAAAGGATGAACTGAAGCTTAAGGTTACAAGACTTAAGAGTACCTGAAATCTGTGTTTTTCAGTCTCCATCACCTTGAATGAACCAGTTTGGCTATCTGTATTTGAAAGTGTTGCTGATTAACTCCATGCATAGGCATCTCTACAGCTAGGGTCTGGATGTGGAGCTGATCAGATGCAGGTATTACACTTTAAATTCACACTCTGCTATAATAAACATTTGGAATCACAGAATCACAGAATATTAGGAGTTGGAAGGGACCTCGAAAGTTCATCCAGTCCAACCCCCCTGCCAGAGCAGGATCACCTAGACCAGGTCACACAGGAACACATTCAGGCGAGTTTTGAATGTCTCCAGAGAAGGAGACTCCACAACCTCTCTGGGCAGCCTGTTCCAGTGCTCTGTAACCCTTACAGTAAAAAAGTTTTTCCTCATACTCAGATTGAACCTCCTATGTTCCAGCTTGCTCCCATTGCCCCTTCTCCTGTCATTGGCTATCACTGAGAAGAGCCTGGCTCCTTCCTCCTGACACTCACCCTTTACAAATTTATAAACAGCTAAGGCTGAATTTTCAGAAGTATTGAGGCCTCAGGTGGCTGACAACTGGGATATGACCGAGATCAGCCAGCAGGAGCTCCACAGCCCAGAAAACTGCAGTCGGTGGCCAGCTGTACCTGCAGACATGGAAGTGGGCTGGCTGGTCAGTAAGTAGAGATCCTTACACAGCCTTTCCTATCGTACATCGGTAAGATGCCCTGCAGCAGGCAGTACTGGAGAAGCAGCAACACTCATCCACTTCTAGAAAATCCAGGCCTGCCCAAAGACTTTCCAAAGTGGGCACTTGAATGTCCATACAGGTCCCTTCCTCATCTGTGGAGCTCTGTGTAGTGCCTGCAGTGTTCAGCTTTATCAAAGAAACACAAGTAAGGTAGATTCAGTCAGTATCTTTTCACTCTTTACTTTCCTTTTACTGACAGTTTGGGATTGTACCTGTGCCTGTTTCAAGTTCTCACATGGCTTTGAAGGGTAACCGCAGTAAAAACCTGACCACTTACAGCACTACACTGACTTTAAGAGGGGAATGAAATCCTTCAAACTATTAAATTTAATAGAAAAATGTAAACCTAAGAAAATACAGAAAATCCCAACCATTTATATTATTTAATATGCTTATTAAAATAAATCATTTATAGTAGCTTCTAGTTTTCATACCACTGTTTACAAATTATTTTTCACCTTCCATTTCCTTACCATGCTTTAATCTCCAGCTAAGTACAGTATCTCATAACCTTCAATAAATTTTTCCTTCCAGATATCTGGCAGGAAGGGAAGTGCTATTCTCCCATGCTTCATAAATACGGTGCCTGGAAACTCATTATTAAAACCATTTTTGTGAATGCTCAAGTTCTAATTCACGACTTCTCTGAAACTATTTAATGAAACCAAGATGTCTGATAGTCAAGGAAGATCTTCCAATGGGCATGAGCAACAGACCTTACACAACCTGTTAGAAGATGTGCCAAGACTAGTTCCTTTCCTGTGTAATACAATCCACAGGAATCAAAGTTTCTGATCAAAGTCCAACACCTCAGCACTGCCAAAGGCTGACAAACCCTTTACCCCCCCCTTCCTGAAAACAGCTCTGTAATCACACTGGATTTTACTAGGATAACTATCTCTTGGACTCAGGCTGAACTTGGTTGTATTAAACTATAATTAAAACATATGATGGTTGCTACATATAGCCTTACTTCATATATTTATTTTTAAAGCATACTGAGATTCTTATACAACCTACTACCATGGTCCAGGTTGTTTGGTTTTGGGTTTTGTTGGTTTGTTGGCTGGGTTTTTATTTAAATACAAAGACATTTTTCCTCTGTCAGGGACACTGTATTAAGCATGAAACAAAATATTCAAGCAGTAAAGTGACAGTTCTGCTGTTTCTGCTGAATACCAGTCCAGAACATTTCACTAAATCCAGTGTATGCTATTATGTTTTGACCAGCATAACTATGAAGATATTTTAGCACTTGGAAACAAATCCTCCTGTACATTTTTTCACACTGTGGAGCAGTGCAGAATAACTGCTTCTAACCTTTTCATAGCTCCAGTTCTTGGGAAATTGTCATGGTTACAACTTTCTCACACCAAGATTTAGGGACTGAAATAACAAACTGACCATGCAGAGAACCAGTCCAGGTCTGGCAAATTTAATCTGCTCACATTTTGCATTGCATCTCGGAGACTCCATACTTTCAGCTCACCAGTGAGGCACACCCCTCTGGTGGAGGTTGTAACCTGAAGCTATGTTAAGTTGTCTTTAAAATGTGAAAGTGGTGTAAAAATGTCTCCGAGTAAGCAACAGCCTTAACATGATCTCACATAGACAAAAGAAAGGAAATTTAAATATAATATTCCAAACAGCCATTTCACACTCAAGGGCTGGGGAGAAGGAAGGACACTGAGATCTATGCCTGCAGCTTTCCACAGCTGGTGCAGTGCTTCCCATAGAGCAGAGGCTCAACCACATGCACAGACTGAGCAACTCAAACCTTAACTGAGGAACCCATGTGGACAAGTGCCACCCCAGGCAGCCAACATCCTGCACCAGCAACACACTCTATTTTCTTAACTAGTTTCATCCCATTGAGATCGTTTAAAAATGTAATACTTCTGTCAGTTGTTCTTATACAAACTAGTAAAACTGCTTACCAGTTTTGGAGGTACAGTTAACCTTTAGATGTTATTTACTCAGATGTACCAGAGGAAATAGTAGTTCAATAGTAACATACAGCAGTCTGAACTTCTGAACTTATCTCTGGTATTACTGATTTAGTGTAGAGTCACAGTGATACTCCAGAGCTTGGTGGTGCTTCAGTTACCAGGAGAAAAAGTAAACCACTGTCCAAAGTGTAATGTTTAATTAACATTTGCAGAATGCTTTGACAGTCTTGTTGAAAGATTCTCTGGAATTGCAAATTCCAGGATAGTTAAGTTTGTGAGTTTCTGATCACTGCAAAGAAAGCATACTGTGTATCTTGAGTTTCATTCTGAAATTTTTAAGTGTAAAAATGTTCCAAAGTGAATTGTCACAAGCTTCAACTTAAAAGTTCGAGCTCAGCTCCTTGAGTGTGCCCAGCCATAGCAGTTATCCTGGCCAAACAGTATATTGGGTGGAAAGGAGAGAAGTATCCCCTGGTACAAAAAGGTCTAATTTTCCTCCAAAGGAAAGACAGTAATCATATCATGTAGCCTAAGATAAAAAGTCAGAAGGACTTCAGTCCAGAGAGAACTGCTCTTTTCCTCAGAGGGCAAAGAAACAGTTCCAGTTCTTCTGTTTGAGTCAAATCACTGTTAAATTTGTGTGCCAATGACCTAATTCTGTTTTCTAAAGATGTATTACTTACGCAAGACAGACCATAACAACCTCTTCACAACTATTCCCAGTCAATTGAGAAGTTACATATTTGCAATACACACAGTACATAGTGAAACTTAACAGTGAGAAAACATGCAGAACTCAATTTAGCAAAGGGATTATAACAAGTTAATAGAGCCTCAGTTACATTTCAATTCTGTAAAAACAAATCCATCAGATTTCACACCACATATTTATGGAAATTTTCACACGTACAGAGAAATTAGTTACCTTCCTGAGGCACTGATATTTTTAAATTTAAGATTTTATGGAAGCATAAAAATACCATCAATAAATGATAACATAAACCTCTAATTTAGAGTCATTTTTCTTCTAAACCTACCAGATGGGGCGAGAACCTATTTTCCCTCACCGTTCTATCCACTCAGTAGTTACTTATATGCTCACAGTATTCAACTAAATAGAATCTAAAAAAATTTAATACTACAATTGTCACAGTTAATACTTTGAAAGAGTTCCTACAGGAAACTTAATTTTCACTCTATACTTGGACTTGTATTAAGAACACTTTTAAGTCTAATGTTTTGTGTTGATTCAGCTGCAAAATGCTAAATGCTGGCAGCTTGCAACATGGGCTAAATTCTCAGCAAGGACTAAATCACACCGAGGTATAACAGGTTTGGCTATGACATAACATTCTCTCAAATTGCAGTTTTGGGGCAGACCTGGTAAAACTGTCATTACAATCTACTCTAAAGATAACCAGACCTTTTATGCCTGCCTAAACCTATCCATGAGTTGCTTCTTATGGGCAGGAACAAGAGGAACATGCAACAGGCTCCCTCGTAACTGGTGATATTTAGATTTGTTTGGAGCAGTTCCAGTCAGCCCAGGGCTTCAGTGTGGAGCTGACACATACAACCTCTCAGCAGACATCGTGTGAGAAAACGCCGTGGGCTTGGACACAAGTAGAACCAGCTTGGTGTCAGAGCATGGTTCATTTTTTCCTACCCATTATTGGCCTGATACTCTTCCCAGTCAAGTTCATGAGTTTTTCCTAGTGATTTTAGTAAGAGGAGAATTTTAATCATCAAACACTCTCGTTATTTTAAAACACCGTCACATAAAGGTAAAACACTCAAGCACCATAAAACTGGAAAAAGGGGTATTTCTCTTTCTATTAACAGAAACAGTCTGAAAAAAGCCCAGCACTTGAAAGTTACTATTTACAATGAAAAAGCTAAGGTGCACTGCAAAACTGAATGAGTTTTACTCTAACATATTATATCTAAAATGTAGCTGTTCCTGGCACAGCCCAACCAGCCAGGAAAACGCCTGTGCGTTGCTGTTCTGCCAACAGCTTGAGCAGGTGTTTAAATTGCATCCTATTAGTTTGAGTGCTAATTCAGCTGAAAAAGCCAGCAGACCAAACTCTTCTCTTGGTGAAATGATCTTTACTCCCCCCATCCCACCACCACCACCACATACAGTCACACACACACCCCTCCCTTTCCCCTTCCATATGATGGCTGACTGCTTGGAAATTCTTCCCAGTGTAATCCTAGCACAGGAGAAGCAAAGTGGATCCCTCTGCCAGCACTGCTGCTTGGCCAGGGTGCAGGAACAGTTAGTTTCCTTCACACTGCTTAAGAGGCGGCAGATTATCTCCTGTTATTGCCAAATGGGGGAAATTGAAGTCAGCACAAGTGATCATGTGCCTGATAATGTTTGTACACGTGACGATCACACTTCCTAGTAAACTAATTAAGGGTATTTTGGCATGCTCACATCCATAAATGTGTTACTAGACATTTATGCTTAGCTATTTATAAGAGAAGTTACTTGCCGCCATAAAGAAATCACATACAGCTTGAAAGAAGTGAGCAGACAGGGAACGGATTTCCAAGTTATTTCCATTAAGAAACAAAGAGGTTAAAAATAAGAGCTAAAATCTAGGTATGCCTTGCTACATGCTTGTCTTGCAGCCAGGCAGGAATCATATACTAACCTAGTGAACAGTGTAATCCTGTAATCTCTACACTGCAACCCAAAACCAAAGTACCATCAAAAGTACATGGCTAACTCAGAATGGAGGACCACTTCCTTTTGCACAAGATTGGACATATTAATGTCAGTGCTGGATCTCCCTAACTACTACTTTGTTGCAGTCTATTACTAAAATAATATTTCAAAAGAAGATGTGAAAATAAAGGCTTTTTACAATTCTCATATTAAGTGTTAAAAGCCTAGACACATTCATTCATCATGTCTTGGAATTAAAGCCACCATTATTTATGAGGTTCAAAACAGGAAAGTACACTGGTACAGTAATGAACAAGAAAGGGGATAAAGACTGTCTATTTGATGTACACAAGAGAAATAGTAAAATCTGTATTGTTGAATTAAAAGTGACTAAAACTCTTTTCCTGCATTTTTCTTCAATTGCATGATAAGAAGAACAGCAAAAAAAAAATTGCGTTGAATTTTTTTTCAGCTCTATAAACCAATATACCCTAAAAATATCTCCACATGTTTAGGCAAAATGCTGCAAATGCCAAACCCTAGTACATTGTTTTTCTTATCTCTTGCTGGAAGTCACACAAATTTATGGTGAGCAGGAAATGTTTACTGTATCTCATGCCACATACTTCTGAGATTAGATGGAGGGGATGAAGGAATATGCATTTACAGTTACAATTTTCTTGAAATCTTACTGCCCCATAAAGCCAGCAGTGGCACTGCAGTACGTCTTTTTTCACACATACATACATACATATTAAAAACTTCCAGATACAGAGATGAGCTTGTTAACAAACTGAAGACAAGTAAGATGAAGCATCCTGAAATGCTTATTTTCCCTTTAATTGTTTCGACATTACAAGATAAAAAAATTGTGAAAAGACTCCACAGCAAAGCAGTGTCTGTAAAGCATTTCGTAAAGTTAATAAGTCTTTACACATCAGATTTTTGGTCTAGTTCCCCAAGATGCCACCTGTTTCAGTTTGTCAAATAAAAATATATAACTATATAGCTAAGAAATTAAACCAGCATTAGTGTATGTTTAAATTTTTAAGCTCTGAGAATTGCTATAGATGTAATGTCAACCATATGCTTAGTATCTAGCTGAATTATTATTAGTTTATCTAATGGTAATTAAGAATTCCCATGTACATGCTGAAGAAATCTAACTATATGCATATTGCATAAACCATAGTGCATTATGGCTTAATCAAGAAACAAAACCCCACACATTCATTTTTTCCTGTCTAAACTGAATTAGGATTTTTTAAAGAGATCTAACTTCATATCTTGTGCAGCTTTTTATCTTACATCGATCACTTCACAATATGTCTGATTAAAATACCAAGGAGTGTTTATATTTTAATGTCCAGTCATTCTAATTTCTTATTTCCTCTATCAAGAGCAATCAATAATTCACTGCAAAAATGTATGCTTCACATTTGTTTCTAGCAGTCATTCCATTGCCATTTAACCAACATGGAGATGGCCATAATCCAGTCTGGACAAGTACCCATCTCATTAATGCCTTTTTAATCATCGAGGATGACATCCTTGTCAAGCTCTAGATAAATTATATCAAACACATTCAACACACAAAAGCATCATTCTCTCATACATTTGAGTATAAATTACAGAAACCTGAAATTAAAAAGCAGTGAGCAACAGTATAGAAAAACAGTAAAAGAAAACATGTAAAACAAAGGGGTTTAGTAGCATGTTGAAGAACCAAGGGGGTTTTGTTTGGTTGACTGATTGAGTGGTTTTAGATTTTTGATTTTGGGGTGGGTTTTGGTTGGTTTGGTTTGGTTTTTAAAGTTTTACTGTGGTTTTGTTTTTGTTTTATCCAATCCCCACCTTCTCTTGTCACGAAAAGACATGAACTATCAGGATCACTATTTCGTTTTCTTCCCGCTGCTGCTGTTCCACTGCCACTGAAATGTTTCAAGCCCTGTTCCTTCCCTCTTACTCTGCACACTCCTGTCTGACAGCTTCTTCCCAGCATTGCCTCAGGGCCAGCATTGGGTTCACCAGGAGCACAGCAAGATAGGGACTATGATTTCGGTTTCAGTGCTAGTTCTTCAGCCAGGAGCAGCAATTGCAGTAACGTGAGTCCAACTGTAATGATGTAGCTCCAGGCTAAAGTGTGTTAAGTATCTCAGGGGGTTTGATATGTGCACAGACTGGTCAGTGCTAGCAGAACTAAAAAAGGTGCAGCAAAATGCTCACACAACTTCAGAGAATTCAGGAAACCTTAAAAGGAGTGTTCATCACGGCTAACTTCAGACAACTGAGTTTTCTCTCCTTGACTTCCTCCAGAAGTAACGAAAGAAGAGAGCAACTCAATTGATCCTTTGAATCAGTCCTGGAAGACCTTGTCTGCCATTAACTACAGAGAAGATTAGCCTTTTTCAGTATCTTCCTTTTGTCTCTATTCAGCCCATGGAAGCAGACTTTACAAGTTTGTAATTTGGCAAATGAATAATAAAAGACACACCCCTGACAAAAAGGCCACCTGCTCCTAAATTTCAAGGCTGTGCTCCCAATTATGGAACTTGATAAATAAAGCCAATAATATAATAAAAGCTGCTGGAATTATTTTAAATGTAAAACTTCTTTTCATCTCATTTCCAGAGAAATGTAACCATTTATGTCCAAAACTTTAAAACAAATATAAAAGAAAAATCAACTATAAATGAAAAATTTAAAACACACGTGTATTCAAAGGTACTGCTCAGTCCCAACAAGAATATAATGTCTTGGCTCCCATAGGTCAAAGTTGTCTTAAATGGCATATTACCATACCTCCAAATACACAACATACTGAGAAAAAAACATAAAGGGATTTACTAAGGATTATTACACACTGAATTACAACCTCATCCAACAGGGAGGAGTTGTGCAGACTGACCCATTCACACGGGTCAGTTTGCAACACTATTAAATGTTATAATCACTAAGAACATACAGTATTTTTGACCCAGACCCTTATCTTCAGAAAGGAAACTAAGAAATGTGAAGGCTGAAAGCTCTGCTGCTAAAAGGTCCATCCTCAAGATTTGTCCCAATAAGACCACGTCATACCCCTATGAAAAAAGTACCCCCCTGTAAAGCCTCCAAACCTACCCCTCCTCATTTCCCTCCTACCCCAATAAAAGGGAAATACCATTGCAGGAACAAACACCAATTTAGCTGTATTTCACTAGATGCTTTTTAGGTAAAAAATTATAGCTTAATTACTGCTGTTATCACAAAATGAGATCATAAATATATTCAGACCATACAAAATTGTTACTCAAGCCTTAACTTCATCTGTTTCTGTATTCAGATGTTTATCCAACAAGTAAATGCATTTCAGGATCATGTGCTTTTTACTGTTTTTCTAAATGGGTTAACTGACCACATTGTAAAATTTTCATTATAAAAGTCTCTTAATAATGTATTTTCAAAAAGCTGTTTAGACTACTCAAGGTATAGCAAGACAACAAACAACTGAAGGAAATTTTGAATAGCGTTTTCAATCTTTTTCAATGTGCCACTTGTTTCAACAAAAAGTGCAACTAAGACATAATCTGACTTCTCTGATACTATATGATAAAAAAAGCTTTCTTGCTATTATCTGTGGCTGGCATTTGGAAAAGTTCATGGGAGAGCTGATAGCCAAGTGGTAGCTTTAATGTATTTTATTTGAAACATTAAAAAGAGTAACATTGTTAATACATTCATATTTACCAAATATTCTAAGCATGTCTTTGAAATAAGGTTTTGAAGATCTGTCAGACTAGTAAAATTGAGTATCTTCACATAGTTTACATCTGACTTGTATTGGCTAAGCATCCACTCATCTCCTAACACTGTAACTGTAATTCTATCACTCAGGCTTTCTGATTATCATCCAAAATTCTCTCTCCTGTCTTCCTTTCTTATACACAAGCTTTTCAGAATAGAAAATATTTCACAAAGATCAGGAGCAAAAGAACATCCAGTGAAATATGTTGATACTAAGAAAAAAATAAATTCTAAAGAATCCCTGATTTTCCCCCAGGTATCGTCCCTTCTGATATTTATCAGCTTCCATCCACTGAACATAATGGCACTGCATGAACATATCTGAGAATCTGGCTATGAGTAGTTAGAAAGTATGGCAGTGGGTCAATATTTAGAATTCTCTGCCAAGGGCAACAGTGTGTTGAATATTATAAACATTCTGCTGGGCTTCAGTGTCGCCATATGCCAAGCTGTTTCCTTCCCACACATGGGCCATAAACCTCTGGAAGCAGAGGGTGCAATCTGGGGCTTTACAGCAGTTTAGGGCAGTTAGCCACTGAATACCCCATTGACTGGGCATTTAATTCCTTTCACTCCCTCTAAAAAAGCTCAGCTTTCTTGCACGGTCTCCTAGCATAATGGATGCCATACATATAAAATAATGTTGCCGTACATCACATTTTTAAAGTTATCCAGCTGTCTCAGCGCCTAGTGGGATTTTCAAAAGCACCGAGTAATTTAACATTTATTGATTTCAATGGAGGTAAGCATTCACATGATTACCTGCATCTGCAACTATACTAACAGACGTAATTTAACTAGACTTATAATGAGGTCACCTAATTGGATACTCCAATTTTATCACTGCTAGCGGTGTGACTTCCAAAGATGCCGAGTCTTTGCAAATCTAAGTGACTCAGAGCTTTGTAGATGCTCAGCACTTCTGAAAAGGCAGGCTCTAAGCACACCTGCCCTAATCAGAACTGTAAGGCTACCTTTGATCACGTATGCCTGACACTGCATGTTTATTTAAAGTGCTCAGGTATCACACACAGCATACTGAGAGAGTCTGCCTAAACAAGAGACAAAGAGGCCCTTCTGCTTTCATTCAAAACTGATGTCACATTCCAGGAGCTGTGCTGGAAGAACAAAAAGCTATTCGCATTTCAGGGATCCTTACCACAGACATCAAAAACCAGAAAGTTCAAACTAAGTCACCTTTAAAAACCTGTCTTTGCCAAATGTAGTGCGGCCTCCATGCTATCCTAGACTTTGAAGAACTGGGACCAAAGGTAGGAATCCATTTCTGTGAAGTCTACTTTTGAATTTATTTATACCAGCTTGAAAAGTTGGCTGGCACGTCACTGTCTCCCAGCTTTTGAAAGGATCTTATTATTAACACAGCAAGAATCTACTGTACTCGAGACCATCCTGATGAAGTAGAAGTGTCTCTAAACACTACAAATAGCTAGCATCAGAGGAATGAAACAGACCAGGGTGTTGAGAAACTCAAGCACATGGAAGAGTTTGGCAGGGAGATAAAGACTACCATTTCTTGAAATAATCTCACCCTTGAGGTATGCTTTTAACCTATGCTCTTCAGAGACTTCTCAACTCTAGCTGAAAGCGGAGCTTATTGGAGCAAATTACCTACTTTGTCCATCCTAGAAAGAGGTTTCTCATTAAGTTGTGGAGATGAAAACCTGTATTTTTTCAGCACTTAATGTGGAAATCTATAATAGAGAATAGACATAAACAAGCTGGGGAAAAGGTTCTGTCTTATTAAAGTAGTCTTTATTAGTACAAGTGTAAGATGCAGAATAATGGCAGTAATAGCTACGTAGTGTTTATTTTTGTAAGTAAGCTAAAGCAGCTTTGGTTAGGGTGCAAAAAGAGGAAATAAAGACATTAACAGAGCCAAGACTAAAAAACAGACCTTTTTATTTCACTGCCAGGAAACAATTTCAAAGGCTCAAAATACAATGACATGCTCCAAACTGTCTTGTAGATCAGAGAAACTTGGGCATGTCTTAATTCTGCCTCTGAAAATTCCTTGACCCGGGTTTTGGACCACACTGGTTATCCTTGAATTTGAATCCATGAAAACACTGAGGCTGAGGCTGGATAGCAGGATTTCTCAAATGCTTTTATATTGCAGACTATGTCTTGATGTAGTCTTATAATTCTTAAGCATATATCCTTCCTTTCACAGGCACAGACAGCTTTTCTTTTCCATTCACAAGTCATATAACATCTTTTCAATGACTGTATAAATCACTTACATAGGAGAGCAATATTGGCAATGTGGTTGTGTCTTCTTTTTAATGCAATTTTAAAATTGAAAACAGGACAGTTAAAACCATACAATTAGCTAGTTCTCTAACGATCAAATACTTGCCATGTACTTCCCAGACCACCAATAACTAGTGAACCACAGAGTGAAAACCTCGATGACACAGTGGAAAGTCAAGATAAAAGTAGGCAGATGGTGAGTTTTGCTCATTTCACTACTGCTCAGAGGATTCTTAGCACTATTGCCTTAAATCCACAGAATGTACAAGGACTAATACAACAGCAAGTTACAGTAAAAATCTAAACCTAGATAATTAATTGAGCTAAGAATGAAGGGGAGGGGGAAAGAGGGCAAGGGGAAGTAGTTGTGTGAGAGAGAAAGAAACTGCTTTCCAGTTTCTGATTAGCCAGATTCAAAAGATTCTTTAGTGAGAGAAAGTATTTAAGATGCAACTACACAAAGCTCTCTGACAACACTATAACTTGTTTTAGGGGTGGTTACTCTTTTCTATTAAATGCTTACAGAGTTAAGTTTTTGTTGTTGGGGTTTTTTGGGGGAGGGGTTTGTTTATTTTGTGGGGTTTTTGGTTGTTTGAGGGTTTTTTAAATACTTATTTAAAAAATAATCTAGGAATTATTTTCACAGTAATTGGAATACAAACATGTAAATTACAAGAGGAAAAAAACTACCTTGCTCAGCTGCCTCTGAAAGGCTTTCAATTAATTATAAGTCTAATTCATTTTTTAAATCCCAGTGAAAAAATTTAAAGGAACTGGAATACTGCTTGTTTAGGGTTTTTTTTTTTACGATGAACTAAATAAAGCTTTTGCCCTTGAAGCACATTGAGGCTTTTCCTAATTCAGAAGAGTTTTGTAGAGCTAGGTTTTCTATTTTCTTCCTGTAATAGATTCAGGATTTATTTCCTTGTTGTTCAGCATTCTTTCTGTTTTCCAGTTTGTCCTCTTTGCATGGTTAGCCACACGCAGACAGCTGTTGGTACAGTGCAACTCTAGGATTCTGCGCGCCATAGTCCAGACAATAAACACTTCAGAGTCATCTCTAGCTAAGCCTATAGCTAGAAACAGAATTATACCCCTGCTCAGTCTTCAGTTCCCAGAACTCAGCTGGCAAGTGAGCCAATGTAATCTCAAAGCTCCCTAAAATATCCATGTTAACTCTAAATTAGACGGACAAAAGCTGAAGGAACCTGAACAAGATGTATCCTGAGTAAAGCCAGTTTCACTCAGCTTTTAGCTCCTACAAAGTTCTATTCAAAGCAGTTGTTTCTTGTTGCCAATAGTTCGCATGAGTTCAACGCCAGCTGGCAAAACTCAGCCTGTCACCTCAGTAAAACTACCTTCCTAAACAGCACCAGCCTCCAGCAAAATGTCACTGCGGACAACCTCCAATTGAGAACATATGCCCCCGGCCCCTCTGACACCATCCTTTCCCAGTATAGCACCTTTCTCAGCAAGGACGCACAGCACTGGGAAAAGCAGCCAACTCTGCATATGTTCCAATAAGACAACGTTGGCAGCTGTGGGCTGGCAAGTTTTGTAGTCTTGTGCACATAAATACAGGAATATAAGAGGTGTGGATTGCATTCTAGGATTTTAATTAAAATGAATATAATTTTCTTGAAGCTTAAATTCCTCCTCCTTGCCTTCTTTTGTAGCTGATAAATGAAAAGGGAGGGGATTTTAAGAGGAAGGAGTGAGAAGAGAAATAAAATAGGCCCTTGTCTCTGAGGGAGACAATGTGCTAGCAAAAACACAGCCATGGCAGCTTAGCAGTTACATTCTAGCTGGTTGTACAATAATTACAACTGACGAGGTAATTTATACCTAGGCTTCTACAGAACAGAGAAGAAACCATGATCACCAGTTTCATTACTTTTAGATAACTAAGAATTCATTACTGAATAAACTGAGAACTGTTTTAGTGATGAAACAAAAGATGCTAAATACCAAGATTTAATATTTAATTTTGGAAAGGCCACTTTTTCAAAAGAAATTACAAACCAAGCAGAGTAGCACAAGTACGCACAGTGTATCCTATCCACTTCGGCATGCAAAGAAACTTTTTCCAAACCCACGCACATAAAGATATGCATAGTGTGTGGTCAAAGCTGTTTCCATTCCTGTGGGATAAACAGTATCAGTCAAATGAAACCAGACAGGATGACTCTGCCAGACCCGACCCAAACGGCAGCTTGTTTTCAAGCTGCCCTGCGAGGCAGTGTGCCACAGAGGAGAACGCACCTTTGAGAGCGATACGGCACACACCGCTTTCACACACATTGGTCTCCCTGGACCAAAGGTTGAGAAGGACAACACAATCTCTCGGTGAAAACAGGGGTAATAATTTCCTCATCCTTGCACATGTATGATTTGAAAGGGGGTAGAGATGTGCACGCGCAAGGGCAGCAGGCAGGTTCGCCACATCTTTAGTAATGGCTTATTACCCAAAAGTTTTGAATCAAATAGCAACCTTGGGCTCAGCAAGTGTCCTTCCATTCAGTAGCAAGGAAAATGCCAAACATATCCAAGTAAATGCAAGAGTTCAGCAGCAGTAGTATTGTGGTGAGATCATGACTTACTGGCACAAGATAAGTAGGTTTTTGAAATTGAAAGCAATTAAGCTATTTGCATGTTTATATGGTAACATTAATTTTTGCAAGATCTTTTTCTGGGTCACTGGAAAGGAGGCATTTGAATAACAGTCCCTTAGATTTTAATCACACATTATATATTCACAAGTGTGTCAGGTGGCTGAATGGAAAAAACCAATGATAATTAAAAATAGATTTTTACTCAGAGGAAGAGAGGAAAAGATACAACTCTTGCACTTTAATAAATCCAGCTCCTGTTTAATACACAGCCAAATGAAAGATTCTAGTTCTTGACTTACAAAAAAATCAACAACTAATATCGTTGCTCAAGGGACAGTATCTCAGTAGACATTTGGAGAACCTACTGATTAATTAATAGATTCATTAATTAGACAGCTGTAGTGTTAGAAGAGAATTTAATTGTTTGGATTAATAACCCTACTAATTAGTCCAAAAAAAAAAAAAAAAAAAGAAAAAGAAATCCTCATCAACCTGTAGACTTGAGAAAACGGTGACTTCCTAAATGCCTATCTGCATGATTAACTTCACATTTCTAGAATATGTTAGCTAACTACTGACTGACTCACAAGACCACTTGTGCCATGGGAACATCCAGAGCAATTCTAACAGCGGTGACATTTCTGATCTCTATAGCATATATACCACTGGAGACAAATGCTATTAAAAATCATTTACCTAGTTCTTGATTCTGAAGTATGGCACCAGCATGGGAATCTGAGACAAACTATTATAAACACCAAGCCTGTGGGGGATGCATAAATCATGAGGCAGCCTACAAATATTACTTAATTTAAAGTAATCAAGGTATTGCAAGTGATACACAACAGCAGAGAGAAGGAAGCCTATGCAAAACCATGACAGGGCTGCAGTGTTTGTGAACAACCTTATTTGTCTTGTCTCACCATGAAGATAGGTGTATCCCTTTCTACAAAAGAAATATTGTAATTGTATGAGGTATTTTATATGAACTATAATAATCTATAATGTATGACAGCCAGTTTAGAGTGCTGTCTAATAACGAGCTAAAGACCTCATTGCAGGATGTGCCTGCCATCATAGTTGAATCTGACATTTGTCTATACAATATGAAATAAGCCAAAAAATCTGATACTAGTTTTCCTCCTTTGTATCTAAGTTACCCAGATGTATAATAGCTATAATAGATAGTACATCAAAGGATACTGTGAAAATAAATTCAAGAACTTCATGAAGCACAAAGATGTATCACTGACATCCACCTTAAAGGCCTACAGAGAAATGAATAATTTTGCATTAAATATAGATTAATTAGCATATAAAAACATACTAGGGATACAGTGAGGAAAAAACAACATTTTGCACATCACACATCCCATATGATGAAAAAAGTTTATGACAAACAAAACCAACCCAACCCAAAGAGCTAGGAAAGAGCATACGCAAGGAAGGAGACCAGAGAAGACAAAGAAATTAAAATTGCACAGGTAGCCACAACTGATAACTTCTTCATTCTGCATGCTTGCTTCCGTAGCCATAATATTGTCTTCCTGTATTACTGAATTCTTCAGCATATTAAGTCTTTGCATGCTGTTTAGCTTTGGAAAAGTAGGTGTATTGCCAAAGCCTAACACTGAAAGAAACCACTCCACATCCGATTCTACAAGCTAAAATAAAAATGCACCGAGGTGCCTGGTGGATCTCAACAGGCAACAACTACGAAAGATTTTTTTTATTAAATCCTACTACATTACTTTATACTCAACTCCCTCTGGCCTAGGAAGTCAAAGAAAACTCTTCATGAATGTGTGTCGCATTATTATAACAGACTACACGGCAACAGGACTGACAGCTAATTTATAACTCAAGTGAAACTATCAAATAAGTATATGGGATACTTGTCATTATTGATTTTGTTCAGGGTGCTTATTTTTGCCTGCAATGTAGTGCTTGAATATTACTATCACAACCAAAACTCCTGCTTACAAATGCCAAAGAAAATCTGTAGTTGTAAGATAAAACAGAAGTTCCCTAACTTTGATTCTTATTAAGTTCAGCAGATACTTGCCATTAACATCAGTCCTAGCAGGCAGATGCAGAGTCTTGTGTGCACTTTAAGCCCAGTGCTTCCAAAACACATCACATCCCACCACAAATGCAATCTGCAGATGGAGAACTGATTAGATGGTGGAAGGAGTGCTTACAGAAGCCTTCCAAGACCACTTGTGGGAAGATGGAGTAAGAGGAAATGTTTCCGTTTTTGCAGTACATTACTACTACCATTAACTGTTTTCAAGTTGATGTTTGGTGGGAAAGCGTGGGTTTTTGTGGAAAAATAGGTCAATATACAGTTATAGTAGCAAGATTAGAGAGTAGAATGGGCAGTAGATGACCTGTGACATCCAAGATAACACACACAGAGAAATGACACCCTTCTCCAGCACTCATATATAAAATGCAGTCAGCCTTCTCCTAGTTTCTTCCCAGCCTAGGTCTCTTAAGAAGGTAACTGCAGAGCCTTAATTTGTGATGAAGGACCTATGCACCCTCCATCCTCCTATGTCTCTCACCTCCTAAAAGCATGTGCTAATAATCAAATTCTGTGCCAGACCAAGTTCGAGTTCTTTCTATCCTCTGTTGAATTCTGCAATGCTTGTCTGCATAATGACACAATTTCTTAGGGTTACAAAGAAATTATGGGGGGGGGGGGGGGGGAAGAAAACAAAAAAGTAGTAAATAACTCCATAGTCTGTAACAGAGGCATCGATTCACTGTTTTACCAACCAATACCTTTTTCTTACAAAATTATCTGTTTTATCCAATTACTGTTTCATGGAAAATAAAGATACAGATAGCAGAAGAGAGACCACAATACCAAGGACTTCCCTACCAAAACTAAGCATCTACATATTTTAGCAGCTTGCTTTTATTTTATTGCACAGTTCTCAAAACAACGGGAACTAGCTGAAGAAGTTCCCTGGATAATCTGGAAAGAAGAAAAATTAATCAAAGAAAATGAGATGGGTCATGCACTGTAATAACAAAAAAAAGCAAAACCCAACAAACATTATTTCAGGCTTATTTTATATCACATTTATAGAAAACAGTAAATTATTGTTTTTACTGACAGAAAAAGAACAAAATTCTGAACATGAATTTTAAAGTATAGTGAAGTATGTTCAAAGGAACACTGGGTTATGGAAAACCACCTTCTTGCCTTCTGTTAAGTATTACAAAAATTAACAAAAACACTCTAGACAAAACAAAACATTAAAACCTACAGTAAGAAAAATTTTCCAAGCAGATTTAATTCAGGGATAAAACCCACAAATTCCTATATTACATGG
>NW_010181931.1:206374-211907 GCF_000695765.1 Mesitornis unicolor
AAGACAAATATGTATTTGGATGTCTGTGACTGCAGTCAATAAATGTATTTCATCGCTACTGCTGCCAAAACAGACTGTACAGAAATGTGTCTGACAAGTGTAAAGAGAGCTAAGAGAAATTGCATGACTTACTGTTTGCATTATATGAGTAACTGAAGTGTCTGGAAAAAGGTGGACCAAATGGGATCAGCTACTTAAAAAATAAATAATCAATATTGTATTTTTAAAAACCTTCATCCATAACTTCTATTGTAACTTTTCATCTTACTTTTTCCTCTGCATTTGACAACCTTTCCTCCTGATGCCTATATAAGAAAGGATCACATGGAGTGAATTATTCTGTTTACCTGACACACATGAAAAAAAAAATTCCCTAACACAACAGTTAACTAAATCATACATTTAAATTGCAAACAGCAGCTAAAAGTAGATTATTTTCTGAGCATGAAAGAGCCTAATTGAACAGAAAAGTAATTTAAAGAAAAATGTATTAAACCAAACTACTGGAAATAATCAAAAAGCACAGAAACAGTATTAGTGACTTCAGTAACAACTCTACGGTCCTTTAGCTTTCCCTTTTTCTATTTTTTTGGCATTTTAAAAAAATAAAAAATTCCAACTATGTAATTTTTTAGGTACAGATTAAGATTAAGTCAATTAAAAGACACTTTGTTTTTTTCCCCTCTAAATGAAGTATCAGGAGAGAAGACTTGAACTTCTAGCTGTGTTGAAACATAACTGCTTGCAGCCTTTAGCAAACGGTCAGCATCTGAAGATGACAGGTGATTTGTCAACCAGGAGATTAAAGTAAGGCTAAACCTTGTTGCTACTATTGCAAATGCTTTCTGTAGCAACCTTTTTTTTAAACATATATACAGAAAATACTGTTAATCACTCCAGTTGAAGTTATTGGAATAACTCTTGTAGCTGAACTAATTGTTATTAAAACATTCTCTCCTTAAATTGCTTGCATTATTATGCTGCAATGAGAACAGAAAAGTGCCATAAAACCCAACTCCCTGATCCAACAAATAGGTATTTGTTTTAAGAATGGCTAATTTTTATAATGATAGAATATACAAGAAAGGAAAGGAATTTTACATGGGGGAAAACAATGTTACAAAATAAAAATTTTAAAAGACCAAGCAATTTGGAAACACAAAACTGTAGACTGGAGTTCTGCTGTGTGAGAAGAGGGGAATCTGGGTCAATGAGGTTTTTCACCTGTGCTTGACCACAAGAGTCGTCTTGGGACACTAGTATATTTAAATATAATTCTTACTTCTTTGTTTAGATACTAGCAGTGGAAAAAATAATGGATTTGGGGTTTTTCCCCCTTGTTTTTTGTTTTTAATATGAATGTCAGCCAACTCACTTAGCATGTCAAAATAGAAGTGTTAAAGTAAGCCTGCCTTCTCTGTCAAGAACATAGAGAGGATATGAGCACACTGCCAACTTCGACAACACTGTCAGAAGTGCTACCAGTGTTTTGGTTTTTTTTGTTCTTTTTTTTTTTGTTTTTTCCTGAGGCATATGGTTAAGTGACAATCCAATGAGCATTCACTCTTTAATAGTGTGTTCTTTGAAGCTGGGTGAAAAGCTTAAAAAGCACAAATCCAAAAACAACAGAAAAAATAAGTTTCAGAAGAACTGAAAGAATCTCAATTGATCTCATGATCAATTTCCCTATTTCTTTTTTGAGTAGAAAATGGAATCAAAACACAGTCTGTAAGTCATAAGGATAGCATACTTTCTTCCGCATTCACATCATCCTCCTCATGGCATGTAGTCTCTGACTATGTTCTGGGCTACAAATCCGGCCTTGCATTCTTCCGTATTTTCACTTCTTTATACATACTGTATTCCAGGCATGATTTTCAATAAATAAAGCTTTAGAAAATATGTCACTGCCTTGCAATGGATTCTTATCTCAAAAGTCTCATATCCTTCCATGAGACTTTCTGTCAAGGAATGTCAATGGAAAATAAATGAAACTGCACCATAAGCAAACACATCCACATCTCCACAGTGTGGGGGGTACATTTACTGTGCACATCAAGTATAACCAGACTTTCACCACCTGCTTCATCTTCAGATCAGAAATGCACAACAATATTGAAAGCTATCATTAAAAGTAACAATTATGGTTCTTAATGCTTGTATTTCTCATTTACAAGGGGGGAAGGCAGCCTGCATTGACTCTTTCCTGAAACAGAACAGTATTTTTCATGGCTCTACATTATGCTGTACTATGGAGTATCTTATACTAGACCTTGTAAATCAAATCAAGAAAATGTTTACATCAGTGTAATATAGATACAATTCATTATGGATTCATCTCCACCATGTAAGACAACGTCTTTATGTATTTTTACTGTGCATTAGTTAAAAACACCAAACAAAAAAAACCCAAACCAACCAATCCCCAGAAAACCTGCTACCACAAGAAGTTTGCTTCAAGTAATAAAGCAGATATTTAAATAAGGCTCACATATATCCAACACTTAATTCTCAATTCCCTTTTTAATGGTCTCAAGTTACATAGTTCTTGATAAATAAGTAGTAATAAAATAAAATGAGGAAAAAAACCCACATTGGAGAAAGGACACATTGCAATAAAAAAGTCCTGAAGCAACTATTATACTTAAATGCAGTTGCTCTGGATTTATTTCAGTCCTACTGTGGACAGTATTAAACCCACTGGAGTTCTCTACTTCTTGCCATAACTTTCAGTCTCTACATCTGCAAATCAGCTTGCTGCTGGAAATACAAATGATGAGATTTATGGTACGTGGGAAAATAGCAACAAACATCTCCAAGGCCCTTGAATCAGCAAAACTATTCTCTTTTTTTCAGGAGCTACAAAACGATACAACGAAAAGGAACTGAAGACATCTTTCTGATTATAATTCCAGCCAGTTACATATTCACAACTAAGAATTCAGCAGAACATTTATTTCCATTCAGGTAGCAGATAATACATGTAAATCTTTCACAATACTGTCACCAAATCACTATATTACTATATGACACTTAAGCCATGATAATATGCTGTATGGTAAGCAAGAGTTGCCACCTTAGAGTATTTTTCTCCCTCTAAGCAAACTGTTGTTTTCCATTGATTCCATCTCTGTAGGATATCGCACCATTCTGGGAATGGTAACCCAGGATGGTCCCAGCTTCTGCTCCATTCCTCTCTTTAGAGCTCATGGGTGTTTTCTACACTCATGCACACAGTATTGGTCATACAGCTCTGTACTGCCCAGAGTAAAACGGTGCTCTAAGTCACACATGCAAGCAAACCTTGGACAAAAAAACCCCACTCAGCAAAACACCTCATACATTCTTACAGCTTCATGTTTCTAGGTTTTGTTTTGCTCCATTAAATTGTGGCATTTTTTTATCTCCCCTTCATTTCGTGCTTCTCACATTTTGGAAAAGCACGAGGCTATAAACCTATTTTGTCAGGAATTCTTAAATCCTCTTAAATTTTAATCTCCGTCTTTCTCCTGCCCTGGCAATCCTTTTTTCCCCCCTGAAACAGGATGATGGCTGTTCACACTGCAGTATGCAGGAGGGAAAAGGATGGGTTTAGAGATTATTCTATTTCTGTACTACACATTCCCATTATATAAATTATTGCAATAATTTATTGTTAGAAGCAGTAACTCACAGATTAAATGAAAAGATATACACAGCCAATCCCAGGTAAAGCACAGTATATAAAATGGAGTTCTGAAAGACTTATAAGTCTAGAGTGCCCTGTACCCCTCTGAGCCAATTTGGGATGACATGGGAAAGTAGGTCCAAACCAGAAAGCAGGTCTGATACCAAAGTAACGTGCCACTATGTCAAGTGCTGCCAAAAGTGGCTGTGAAAGCATTTGTGCAGCAGTCATAGGATTTCTGTGTAAAGAAACAAGGCATGTGCCCTCTCTAAACTGAGCTGGCTCATAAGCACCTGACTGGCAGCTCGCTGCCGTTAATGAACTGGAAAGCTGTACATTTCCGGCCTCTGCAGATTTCGGCAACTTCAGCTCTATAAGAAATCATGAGCTGCTTTCCTTACCTTTGCCCTCGCCATCATCCTACTCCTTTCAACAGCGCACTCTGGGTAATTAAAAAGACAAAGGCTTGTTTTGCATTTCGAAAGGTTTTCTTGACTCCTAAGACCTATCC
Source organism: Mesitornis unicolor (assembly GCF_000695765.1). NCBI lineage: Eukaryota > Metazoa > Chordata > Aves > Mesitornithiformes > Mesitornithidae > Mesitornis > Mesitornis unicolor. Next base: position 210,553 of record NW_010181931.1, read on the forward strand.
CTTTATCTTCTCTGTAGCTTTGTGTCATTCAGACAGAAGATTCAGATATGTCTGGGAGCTATAAGGCCTCACTGACAAAAGCTTTAATTCCCAAATGAAATGGAGTCTTCCTTTTTCTTCTTAATTTATGTTTGTATTCATTAGCAAGATGACATTTTTCCACAAAACTGCATTTACAGAACAGAGCATATCGCATTCATGGCATGAACACCCTACAAATAATCATGCTGACTCAGGACTGTTGGAGCCAATATTCACATACTGTGTAAAAAACATTTCTGCACATTATGGAATAAAGATAACCAAGTTGTCTATAATCTAATTTTAACTCCAACTTTTTTATTTCTTGTTACAGTTATTAGAACTAGGAAAGCCATTTTGATTAAAAAAAAAAAAAAAAGGGCAGGGGGAGGCATGATAGGAAAGCTGTTTCCTGAGCAAGGCACTGCTAGACAGGATGTGGAGGTTGCTGCAATTCTTAGTTGCTATTAAATTAGTCTCAATTTAGAGCTGCCTAAATTCTGCAACTGGTACCACTTAATTGTGTGGCAAGAGTCTAAAGTTCGCATCCCATTCTACCTTTTTGTAAAGTTGCTTTTAGTTTCTATTCTTCATCCTTCCTTCACTTCAGCACTTTTCTCCAACTCAAAAAACATGTTTCAGGATAGGTGTGCCTGATTTCCTTCTGGCAGCTCCTCTATGGAGCGTATCTCTGCAGTAGAGGAGTAAGGTTTTTCCTCACAAGTCAGGAAAATCTGCTCCTGACACTGCTCTTAAGAGATGGAGCACTTTGCACAGGAGCTTGCAGAGGGCCACTGCAATCCTCGCCGATGTTTCAGTGGCCAGAGTAGGAGGAATACTGTTTATGTTGAAGGTTTCTGAATCTTGTGCCGACACAAGAACAAAAGTAGAACCTGCCACTCTGAATAGCTGCAGTCTCAAAGCCTTTGAGTTCTAGCTTATTGGACCTCAGACTACACAACTCTAGATTTTCCCCCACACACACTTTCAGTAGTTTCCTAATGCTGCTGGTGCATGGAACAGCTATTCCCTCCAGAGGCCCCCTGTGACATCTGTTGAAACATCTGCTTCATTTTCTATTCTGTAAAATATCCATTTAAAAAGCACTCAAAAAAACCCAACCCACAAAAGAGCATTTGCATTTTTTACACTCTAAACATAACAAAAGCACACAGCATTTGTAGAACTCTTAACAGCTTGTTCTCATTTTGAGTAATCGAGTAACATGTTTTACAGGGAGAGGAGGGTGCACTTAAACACCAGTATGCACGGTGTATCGTACGACATTTACTTTTCTCTATCAGCTCCAAAGAAAACATGTACATATACACGAC
>NW_010181931.1:211938-231829 GCF_000695765.1 Mesitornis unicolor
AAAAACGTATACCTCATCATGAGTCTACACTTGCAATGCTGCCAAACTAAACATAATCAAGGGTAACCGAACACTACTACTTTCATCATAACCCAACTTTCTTCTCTCACTTGTCCTTATTCCTTTAGCATACACAAGGACAAGAACTCAAGGATTTTTCAGCAAAGGTCTGTAGCTTTCTGTGCACTGCTTAATACCTAGAAGTAAAATCAAACCAATCAGTATGCTTATTACACATTTATAAATCACTTTAGAAGTTATTCCTGTGTGTGAAATTTCAGAAGTAATGCACAGATGGGAAATCATATCTACTGATGTATTTTAATGTAAGAGTCATAAGCAAATTTCACAACTGGGGAAGTAAAGGGTTTGTTCTTGGTCTCGTAAAAATCTTCTAAAATAATTTATTTAGCACTTAGTAAAGATGTGTGGTTTGCAGTTTTAAAAATGGTCTATTTATCCAGGGAAAAGTGACAATGTAGACAAATGATGCATGCTTTAAAACAGTCCATCCCAGTACAGAGGATCATGCCTAGGCTGTGAAGAGAAACGAGATCAGTTGTTTTTTTTTTACTCTATGAATGAAAGCTCCTAAAAATGTCACTGAGATCCTACAACCATGTCATACAGTTTCTCAGATGTGGCCCTATTTATCAGTACTGATACAGAACAAAGTTGAGCTTGTGACCTAGAGGTTAAAAACCCTGTTGCCTTAGTGTTGACAATCCCTTTTTTTCACTTGTATATGTAAAGGGAAACTGGGAACAGTGTAATCTGGTATAAGAAGGTTAGATGAAGAAAGAGCTTCCCAGTAAAACAAAGAAACGTTTTAAGGATAGGAATATAAAAAATTGTTCAAAACATTGTTCAAATGAATTTAGGACAGTGAAGCTTACGAAAACAATGCCTCTTGCAGCTAAACATGTTTTATACTGTTCTCAAAAATGACACTCTTGCTTTTCCAGACCTACCAAACAACAAGTTTGACCTGGACCACATGGGTTTTAGGGAGCTTTTCAGGTACCCAAAGTAAGTGCAACCTATTAAAACCCCACAAGTTCTGCACTTGCATCGCCTGAACAAAGCCTCTTCTGAGGACATCACACCAGGGCACACGCTCCAAATACTCCAGCTACCTGAGCCATTGCAGTTCAAAGCAGTCTGAGGTACAACTCTGGTGCAGACCACGTGCCAGGCTTCTCAGAGCAGCTTAGAGCACGAGACGTAGCCTGGTACTACTTGGATGTGGGTCCACACAGATCCACAACCCTTTGCACCACCACATTTACTTCATGTTACTTTACTGGCATTTCAAACCCTTCATCCTCCTGTAACACTATTTTGAGAATTGTATGGTTCAATGCAACGGGTGTAATGCAGACTCTTCTCCACACTGATCAGCATTGTGCTACAGAGGAAATTTGAATAACAAGAAAAGCAAGCAACAAGGTCTGCTGGGAAATCTTGGCCTTTTTAAAACAGCCAGAAGTGCTTTTATTTTAAAACTCAGCCAGTGTTACACTCCTTCTCCTGCTTTTGAAAACAAGATATTTTGAAACAGCCCTAGGAAGAGCAAATTATAGTTAGCATAAGGAAATTAGTCATAAGCATAAAACTATGCACTATTCCACTCTTGTAGTTTATACATGGGCATTTTTATCCCCAAATTCCCAATGAAACTCATTTGCAAGTGCTAGCTCTCTCTTCCAAAACATTATTTCCTACCATAGTGTTACAAAAGGGCTCTAGCAGGAAAGCACCAAAGGACATGTTTTCTTTATAATTGCGGCCACCTTAGGTGGTACTTAGGTTGGCACTTTCGGTGACAATAGAAAATACCAATTTTTAACAATGAGGATCAAGAAAAAGAAGGGAGAAATAATTTTGTAAGTTTTCACGATCTGCTGATAAAAAAATTTTGAAGACTAAAACTTGATGTACTATACCTCATTTCTAATGTATCTACACTTATTAAAGTGATGCAGGCATTAAATAGCTGTTTTTTTCTCAAGCAACTGTATCTCAAGCAATCATAGGATTACCATACTAAATCATTTAACACTGCTTTTCATTTCCTAAATTAACATTCTTTATTAACTTCACTGAAACAAACTGGCTTTTCCTCCTTAAAGAACAAAAAATTGGTTTTAACTATTAAGCAACATAATGTGTAAAGTATCACAATACAACATTAAATCAAATATTAATTATACTGCAAGCTTCTCTAATAATTATTGACAACAAATCCTTAAACTAACTTGGCAGGATTCTGAAATCTTTAACAAAGCAAATGCCAACTAATACATTTTGACAAGTGGTAGAGTGGAAGAAGAACATTTAGAAATACTGTGAGAAACAAGAGACCACAAACTGTTGTGTAAATAGTATTTCAGAATACTTTACACAGTAAAGGGCTGTCAAATGCACAGATTCTCTCTTGAAAAGCCATCTATTTAATAGCTCTATTAGTTTGATGCATTTGATTTTTGCAATAATTTACTTAATATTGCTGAACACATCTCCAGGGTCTCTCTGTTCTGGGCCATTTGTACACAGAACAGGAGAATTTTAAATTAACTTCTGTTTTAAACATACCTTTTTAAATATAAATCTATGCACTTATTTGTTTTGTGCTCAGTTTGACATAACATTCCATTTGTGCTTTTTTATAAAGAGGCACTTTTTATCAAATTTTTTGCCTTGATTTTTAATGAAGTATACAGTTCAAAAAGCAGTAAAATACAGGGTTTGTGGAGAGCCCAAGTGATTGTTCAACTGCATTTTCTTCACTTTACATATTTTTTCTATGCACACAAGGGAGAGGATTGAAGTAGGAAAGACTTTTTTCTTATTTTTATCAGTTTAAGTAGAGAATATTCAGCCACTGCTTTTAATATCATTCAGAAGGACACTGTAGGCAACTGCAGATGTGATGTTCAACTGTATCCTCCTTTTTGGGATGGATTTAAATTCAACCAGACAATTTTGTTTTCATTTTCTATTAAATTTGCTCTTATTTTAAAGCTGTCAGAAAACAAAGAACTATGATGAGCTTATTCTGGGCAACACAGAGTTAGAGCCACCCACTAGAGCATTTCTGAATAAATTTGCAATATTACAGCTTAGTGGGAACACTGAGCAAAACGGTTGTATGTTATATTCATTAAAGCAGACACAACTTGGTATTAAAGCTTACGATCCTGAATAAAATCTTTAGAGACAGCAAATACGGAAACAACTTCTGGATGAACTGAGGGAAAAGAGATAAAATTAATGATATAAGTACAAGAGCCAAAAGGTCAAGGTAAAATTACGGAAAATTTGCAGTATCCATGAAACATAAATTGATCAGTGAGACACAGGGATAATCTACAATAAAACAAGGCAATTCAATTTAACTGTTCTTAACATACACCAGGAGCCTGAGAAAAGATCTAATTGTGTAACACAATTGGTTTGGAAAAGCTGGTAGGTTTTTATGATAAACATCGAAGGCTAGGATGGCTGAACCTCCAACACATAAAAATTTCTTTTTGAACTGAGAGGACAAACATTTTTGGGGAGGTAAAGCCCCATGGAATATTAAATTTTGTACTTACCTTTTTTTTTTTGTTGGACAAACTCTAGTTTCAAGTTTGGAGTCACACAGGTTGGTTTGTTTGGGGTTCCTTTTTTCATATTTGTAGATTACTGAATTATTCACATCATGACTAACACAAAGAAAACCCCCAATAGATCAAGTTACTTTATGTAAAAGAGATGACACAACGGAGGAAGGTGTAACTGGAAAAGCAAAGAGGCAGATGTGCAGAGCAGTCCCCAGCAGCAGCCTGGGGTGGTTCTGTGGTAGAGTCCACCCTGCCTACCAGCAGCAAGTCCATCTGCCCCTGTGGTGGAGTTAGTCTCAATAGTGGATAATCTGCCCCCAGGATTTCTCCTCCCCGCCCTCATTAAAACCACTAAAATAATGTAAGCAATGATTATTTGATATTTGATTTTGACACAATAACTTCATACATGTAGTCCAGTTCAGGACACAAATGAACACAACTTCATAAACTCAGTATTAAGATACAGATACCTTTTATTCCCCCCATGTTTGTGCTGGTTAAATGCGCACTCGTAATTACAGAAATGCACAGTGCCCCTAGGCAACCTGAAAAATGTGATTGATAATCGCATTTACAATTTGTTCAAGGCTTCTCCTTTATAATTAACCTTCTTACAGCAAGTAGAATACATATTAGACACATAGTAGCATATTTACCTGCTTTTTTACTTGTATGAGGCCAGATCTTAAATTATCTCACTGACGTAAGATTATGTAAACCAGTGCATTCTCCAAAACATTATTTTTCTGACTGTTTTTTAAATCTATCAAATAACATGATTTGTAAATCTCTATTAGCAATCAAGATAATACCTACTTCTTCCAGACCTAAACATTTTTAAAAGGTTGTGTTTGTTTTTTATTTTATGCTTACAATTCCTAAAACAGTCGCATTCTGATCAGCTAACATAACCAAGTGATTAGAATTCAGTATTTATAGAAGTTACTTGGTTTTAGAAACTGAATTTATAGATTTAATTGAAAAGCTTGAATTTAATCTAGCTAGTAAAGAATGTACTTAGTATGGCCAATACAGAACAAGCAAGATTTATCTAAGTTATTTGAAATAAAAGCATCCAATCTAATGGAAGTATTTTCAGGATAGGAGCAGAAGGATGTAAAGATGCAAACTCAAGATCTGTCACTTAAAATCAATCACGCCTAATGCATGCATTTTGAAAACATGAAAAGTTAAACTCATGCAAAACCTCCTGTGCTAAGTTTCAGATCTTTTTGATTAAATTCCCATCTCAGAGTATCGTGCACTCTACAATTTGTCAGAGAGTGCTTCAACTTGCTTCTAGAGCTGGATTTTCTCCTGTCATCTGCTTCATACTCTGGAAGAGGATGAGAAAGGAGGTGGCATATGAAACAAATATTTGAATGAGACTATTTATTTCTAAGTTACTTTACGTTCCTACTCCAATTAACAGTAATTTGACTAGATAGCAAAATAAAGTCATATATTCTTCAGCACATGTTCAAAATTATTGAATGCATAGCTATTTTCTCCCCTTACTTAACACAATCCCTATGGATAACACTTTAGATTTTGTTATTTTTGCTTACTGCCTTCTGTACTTCTAATTTCTGGGGCTTTTAGATGCAGTTCTCCAAGCTCTTCACCCGTCAATCTCTACCCATTCCATTTTGAAGACTGGCAGAATACATTTGCCAGACATTTTCCCAGGGGCACAGACTCTTCAAGTTTTTCAAGATATTTAGATTTTATTTTTTAAACTTTGGTATTTTGGGGGTTTTAGATATTGATAGTTTTCTAGTTTTTTATCTAGGGAAGCTTCTGGCACCTCAGATCCACAGAAGCATACAGTTTGCTAAAGTGTAGTATGAAGGTATAGAAACGAAACCCTGGTAACGTATCATCTCACAATGGCTTCTGAAACAAAACTGTAACTATATAGGGACATGCTAAATTAGGTAAACTGCACCACGTTCAATAACATAAAATGAGGAAACCGTGATTAAAGCAAGTGCTTGCACAAGATACTCTGTTTTTACTTCTCCTTCTTCCTAATTCTAAGACTTAAGTATGGCTGTAACATTTAAGTATTTACATATTTAAGTATTTTAAGTATTTATTATGTATTTTAGGTAATTAACCATTATTATGGGACTGACTGTACCTACAGCTCAAGTGACAGTTTTATTCACTCCTTTTTTTGAAAAAATACCATTTTGGTTAAAAACACTTTGGTTTACCTTCAGTTAAAAAAAAAAATAATTATGATAGCCCCAGCAGAATTCTTGGAAGATTATTCCAGTTTTAAGACCAGGAATTGTGTTTTTACCCTCTTCATACATGCCAGATGATCCCCTCCATGCACATGCAACAAGCTAGTTTAAAAACCAGACATTTTAATTTACTTTTTCTAGTTTCACAATGGACTTTGAGTCCTCAATCATCTATATTTGACTCTAGAAGGCCAAGCTTCAATCAGTCAATATGCCTGTGGTTCACCTTGTCCAGTCAGCATTTTAAACATTAATGTTAACATTTGACAAATTATCCCTTCCTGTTAACATAAACAAGGCTTCCCACGTAACTGTTAGCTGGAGCTGGCACATAGCTACAGACCATTTCCACCAGCCTACACCTGCTTGGCTCACACTTAGTCACAGGCATGATTTGCTTTCAATGGCAATCCAATTTTGCAATCAATCTTGGCAATTCAAGAGAAAACAGCATTAATAACCACCAAAGACATTTTTTAATTTCAGAATATGTGCCCTATACTTCTATATACAGTTATCTCCCTCTTCATTGAATATACAAGTCTGAGAGCTGCCCAAAGCATGCAGGTTCTTTCCAAGGAATAGTGAGGGAGGATTACTGCCACCGTTGACCCAATTTGTTGATCTTGCTAGAATAAAAAAGATAAGCTATGGAATTCTGCAAGGTCACAATAAATCTAAACAGTTACTCAAACTATATGAAAAGTTGTGCTGTTTGTGTTGGTTTCTTTAGAAGGACCAAGTTTCAAGACCATTAGTCTTACAAGTAACAGCTTATACATGGAATCTGGAAATACTTCAAAGGTAAGGTGTTATTCAGTGGAAATAATGGCATCAAGTATAGTTCTACTCTAACAATAGCTTTAAGTAAAAAGACAGAAAGAAAAAAAAGAACATTTATGCTGTCTGAAAAGAATAAACAAACTGCTTCAGAGTTACATGTCCATCAAAAAAAAAAATAAACCCAACCAAAACCAAACCCAAACAACCAACAGGGAAATACTTTTAGGACAATATTGAAATAAAACTGAAGACCCCACACACTCTTATGTAAGCACTTGCATTGTTGAACAAGCCAGAGAATGATTTTTCAGGGACTGGGCAGATTTCCGTACTCTTAAAGGATTTTACTGAATTAAGCCATTAGTATATGAACTAGCTGCTAAAAACGTTAAATACTTAGAACCATTACAGCATATACAGAAAACAGTGACATGCCTGACATTTGGTTCAAGGGATGCACTATTTTATTCTGCACATATTTGAAAGACTGTTTCACTTTTAAAATAATAAATGTTGTCATTTTTATAAAAGTCATGATACAAAACACAACCATATAAGATTTTTCCGGTCTTAAATTATGTTTAAAAGTTTATTTCCTTCCTAATGTTCCAGTGGAATGACTTTTTGGCAGAACTAGCTGGAAAGTAGAAACCAGATCTAAATGCAGAGTTTAACTCATTTATTTCTGATCTGAAATTAATACTAATATTTATAAAATTCTGAAGTGCTCCCAAAGTTGCAAGTTACAGAAATAATCATTTTTTATTCACTTTACCTAATTTGCCTTTTGGTATCTATGCTCCTGAGAAATTATGGGGAGATTACTGGAGAAACTAACTGAAAAGTCCAACTTTCCTTTTTTTTCTTCAGCTGGTTGACTTGTTTATTTGTATGACTCTCAGCAGCATTTTCCACTGGGAAAAATTACTACTAGCCTTATTCTCCAGTGCACATTCATGTGCACTATCCACAACGCTCCTGTAGTGTTTTGTCTTAAGAACTGCAGAAAAAGGTGTTAGAATAAAATACACACTTTACCAAACGCTCATGTAAAATACGCTCTATCTCATAACTTGAGCTGATTACTGACTATGGCATACAGCTACTGACCCCATGCCCAAAGTAGAAAAGATTGAGATGAACTAATATTGTTCAGTCTGGTATCACGCTCCAGAAAAGGGAAGACACTTGAGGCTTGCACGAAAAAGAAACGTCAATAAAGCATGTGCAACATATTAAACCAAGAGATGCTCACAAGGAGAGTATAAACACTCACAAAAAGCAAAAAAAAAACAACAGAAAAAACCCCACAAACAAACTAAACCCCAACTCAAGCCACCCACAACACACCAGCCCCCCAAAACAACACCAGAACTCTTAGTTAAAATTTACTTTCCCTTCCAAAAGGCATTGTCTTTCTCATGGGATATGCAAAAATGTAATAATCACAGTTTTATACTAATTCTCATTCCAGAAAACAACCTCTGTGGGATTAACACTTCAAACAATTGAATGTTCCCTTAACTTTAGACATGAATGAGAGATACTTCTATGAGTGAAACAGCTTACTTGTATAACTATGCTTACATCATCAGTGTTTATAGATCCTTATTCTACAAAGCCAGTTAATTGCTCAGTGTATCAATTTTATTAGTGCATTGCAACTTTATCTATATACTTTACTAGGAATATTCATTGCCACAGTGGGGTATTTCACCATAAATTGCTTACAAATTTCCAAAAGCCAACTCTTCCTAACCAACTGTTCTTTCTACATTACAGAATCACAGAATATTAGGAGTTGGAAGGGACCTCGAAAGTTTATCCAGTCCAACCCCCCTGCCAGAGCAGGATCACCTAGACCAGGTCACACAGGAACGCATCCAGGCGGGTTTTGAATGTCTCCAGAGGAGACTCCACAACCTCTCTGGGCAGCCTGTTCCAGTGCTCTGTTCCCCTTACAGTAAAAAAGTTTTTCCTCATACTCAGATTGAACCTCCTATGCTCCAGCTTGCACCCATTGCCCCTTGTCCTGTCATTGGCTGTCACTGAGAAGAGCCGTTTAAAAGGACTCAAAAAGGCCATTTAAAAGGACATTAAAAAGGACTAAATAATATAAACTGCAAAAAGTTACATTTTATATGCAAGTAATAGCTGAAATGCATCCAAGATTTTGCTAAATTTTACATGGAGGTTCTGCAACACTTCTTGAGACTGTTTAATGCAGGGATCTCCCATTCTAAGTATATACATTGGTATTAATTAAAAATTAAGCCAGAGCTCTTCTGTACAGTATCATCATACAAAGCTGTCACTTGTTTATTTTGAAATAAAAGCTTGGAATTTGTACAAAAACAAGTGTCCTTTCTTTCTACAGAAACAGTATTAAAGAGAAAAACAGAAGTAGCAATGATGAACTTTCACAGAGAAACTATGAGAAAACACTGGTCAGGTTGATGTATGGTATATAACTACTCAGGGCACAGTAACTGCTGCCTTTTCTGCCCTCAGAGAGTAATCTGGGGATAGGAGAGCTCTTACCCCACGCAGATTTAATTTGCACACTCTTGCTATGTCAAAATTAAAAGTGAAATTATTTTCTGAATTGTACCTTCAAAGAAGCACATAAAACGGGTTATTGCCTTCATAGCTGGTGTAAGTTCTTCCCATTTTCATTTGGTTTTTTTTAAATGTATTCTCAGAACAGTGCAATTTTCCAAGAGCATCACGGGATCAGCAAGTGGGTTCACATGTGCTACTGATGAATTTTGATTTGCAGCCCCATTGTCAAACTTTGTTCTTGGTTTTAACTAATAATATACTAAGTACCCTCTAGCTTGAGGATGGACAAAGCACATACCATTCTGAAAGAGATGAAGATGTTTGACAGTAACACGTATAAGCCATTTATTACAGTAAATCTGATTCTTGGCAGAAACTCTATCTTATAGTTCTGTAAATATCATATCTGTGTGTGGATATGAGTATGGACCACTGTTTGTAATAATAACTACAGCACACTTCTAGAGCATGTGATTTCTACAGGAGTCATCTGTTATCACTGCAAATCCCTCCTATCATATAGGGTCATGTAATTAAAAAGCTCAAGACACTTAAATTGCAATAGTCAAATAAAAGGGAAATCACAGAGTATACACCATGGCTAGTGGCAGCTCTAAGTATCTTCAAACAATATTCTAGTTGAAGCCACACACACTGGCAGAAAACAAATTATTTCTGTAGGCATGATTCTCAGCAATTACTTCACACATTTCATGATCATTTCTCTGTTTAATTACTTTCCTTGGGGATTACTTTATACTACAATACTTTGTATTCCACTTCATTTCAAAGGAGGATTTTGAAAGCCAGGCATCTTCCATCATTAAGTTTCCTGCTTTTAGTCTTTCTGAAAGAGCCTTACCAGGGCTCATTCCTTCTACCTTCCTCCCTCAAAAAAGGAAGTGACTTAAATACAAAGACATTTTCTTCTAGAAAAATCAGCAAGTATCACAAACATTACCGATAATGAATTTAACTTCTACATTGCACTCAACTAAAAGCAGCTAAGCTAGTGAAGAACACAGAAATCCACTGTATCATATTTTATCACTGAAATCCACCAAAGGAACATTGAGCATGCGTTGGAAAATGTGTATATAGGTCACATAAAATTATGTGCTGCATTATTGTGGTAAATTTCTCCATGGCACTGTAATTAATAACCAGCTGTCAACATCCTGGAGTGGTTTTGGAACACATTAAAAATAGAATGCTTAAATACTTTTAACTTCTCTTTGTTAACATGCTTCTCTGAACAAGCAGAATTTTTTACATAAGCACTGTATTATTATGAATGCCTGAATAGGATTAAGAGGCTTTCTTGAAACGCAGAGACCCAGTGGATTTCATCTGCCATGTGGGAAGCCAGCGCTGTTCGTGGCCTTCTCAGGTTTATATTACATTCATTATCTTCAAGCACTGGTAGGTGTTGACAGTTTTAACTGCCTTTGCTGGAATGACGGCCCCAGCAAAACTGAATGCGAGCAGAATTTACGATTTACCACCCATCTGTCAAGACAGAAAGTCAGCCCTTCAGAAATGTGTGTCACGGCGCATCTCCCCCAACCCTTCTGGGGGAGATGCCAGCGGAGAGTCAGGGCGAGGAACGAGGGGACAAGGGCTGAGGAGAGGACCCCCAGCACTCCCCATGAGCTTCAACTGAATGGCCACACTCACCTCGCTGCAGGAGATCACACAACCTCCCAGGCACCAACAAAAATCTTACTAAGAGGCTTACACATAGTTTAAATGCAACATAAGCCTGTGCCTCGACCTGCTATTCTGGCAGAGTCAGCATGAGCGTATACTTTGATTTCCAAGAGTAGAGGCACAGGTGAAACTGAGAGAGATTCCTTGGTCAGTGATACGAAGAGGTTCAGATGATCTCACACTCTGTTACAGTCCTAAAACCCAGGAACACCTTCTCCTTTATTTTACTATTAAAACCAATCCAACATATTCTGAAGTATTCTTCAACTTTTTTAATTTCATCAAGAACATAAGCTTTGTCAATAAACCACATTAGGTTTTTTCAAAGCATTCTCAGATATATTAATAATAAATTTTTCTCATATTTTTTCATTATACTACTATTGTAAATTGCATTAAACCAACCAACAATTTTTAGGGCTTGAATTTAAAAAGTCACACTTGAAATAATTGCCTGCTAGTGCCAGTATGTTAACTATTAGGCTTTAATTAATTCGTTTGTTATCCTACAAATACAAATGATGTAGTGCAACCACAAAATGCTAGATGCATTACACAGAATTTAACTCATGCATCTTTTCAAACTACTGCTTATGGATTTTTTTTATTATGTTTAAATGCTGAACTAAGGAAAATAAGAAATATAAAGGAAAAAATAAATTAACGTTTTAATACAACACAAAAATGGCTTTTGATGTTCCATACTGAAAACCCCACTATCCATCCTTTACTAGTGAAATTCTTTGACAGAGAATAAACTTTAAAACACACAAAAAAAGAGTGTTTTATCTTCTGTCAAGTTGATAGTCAGAGACAAAAGTCAAATGATGACATGTAAAAACCTTTACAGAAATTACAGCAGATGTCTACAGAACTCATTGTTGTATTAAGTTTTTAAAACAAGTGAAATTAAAAAAAAAATAAAATAAAGCCCTGCCACGTGCTCTTGAAGATAACCCTTTGAGAGGCTCTCCAGGCCCTTGGAACCTTTCCCTGACTCTCTTCTATTCTGTTAAAATCTTAGAAAGAAGACTCCTGCATAAATGTACACAAGTTAAGTAGCTCTGAAGTCAAAAGAACAAGTCGTAGCCTATTTTAAGCATTTAAGTAGCTGATGAAGAGGAACCCAGAAATACAATCCTGAAAAGGCTTATACTTATGCTGAACTTTCTGTAAGAAACATACTCCTACTGCTGGGCTGCTCACAGCATGTGTCAAGCCGAACATTCACACAGAATATCACCAAAGTGTTGCGGTATCAAATTCAACTTAAACACAGATCTGAAGAACAGTGTTTTATTGAAGAAGCCACAAATACAGTTATCTCAGTAACTCAATCTATCACACAGAAATTCATGAAAGAAGGGAACTAATAACAACAAGGCTCAGTGGCTGCTGGCAGAGGTAGAAAGTGGATTATTTTCATCAGTCACTAAAAAATAAAAAAAGAAAAAAAGAATAAATAAATAATTTTTTTAAAGTATTTTGGATGATGGTGTTTAAGTTTAAGACCAAAAACTACAAAACTACTTCGGCTCAGTTTTTCAATAGCAGAGGATACAGAACATGAGGGCAGGAGAAATTAGCAAGAGAGGACTGGGCTCTTACACTATTCAAGGCAGAGGTTCAAGCTTGAATTTGGAGTAGATGATTATCTGCATTCCACAGTTGCAAGCAGGAACAAAATTCATCAGGGCAGTGGGAAGATTTTTGCATAAAGGTAATAGACCACTTGTGGCAGAACAAGCAAAATGCCCCAATCATTCAGACCGCTGGTCCATTTAGCCCCAAACTGCGTCCCCGGCAGCAGCCACAATGGGAAGGGATATTGAGGCAAAAAGCATTTAGGCATCTTCTCACTGACCTTTTATCCTTTACAGTATAGTAAAGGCTGTACAGTTATATCATAGCTACAAGTCAGACTTACTGGTCCCTAGTTTCCAGGGTGGCCACTTTAGGCCTTTCTGTAGATGGGAACCGTACCGGCAATCTGCCCGGTGGTCATCCAAAATGGGACGTTACTCAACTTGGCCAGCAGCTCAGCCATTTTGCATGTCGCAGTTGAGTCCCTTCAGTACCCTTTGGTGAACGGCATCTGGTCCAGGTGAACTATTAACACCTCATCTGTTCTGTCTCACATTTTCTCTGTATTTACATCAAATTCGGCTAGTTTCCTACAGAGACAGCAGGGTGGTTAATAAATGAATTTGAAAGCAGTCAGGGATGCAGGTAGGTTACAATGAAAACGGAACTTGGCAATGTAAACAATGTTGTTGCTAGTGTTTGTCAATGATCAGTCCCAAAACTGATCTTATTCAGTATTTTCCGTGACATGAAAAAAGGAGTAATTGGCATTTGTGGATACCACAAAGCAAGAGAGGTTCACCAACACACAGGAGGGTCACTCTCATACAGAGCTGAACAATCTTGAGGACTAATGTATGGAAAAGGGACAGCTATAACACTTCAGAGTGCAAACTCAGTTTATATCAAAACACTAGAGGAGGACAGACAAGAGTATATACATCAAACTGTAATTAACTGTGAGTGTCAGCAGGACAACACTGCCCACAGGAAAGGCAAATACAATCCAGAGATGGACCAACAAGGTATATACAATGGAAATATTCCATTTCAGCTGAAATAAATCCAATTCATGCACATGGGGCATTTTTGTCCAGCTCAAAATAAAAGTTTAATCCTGCTTCAGAACTACTTCCTTTGATCTGTGCTGGAGGCCAAGAATAACCAGTCTTACAGCTTTTTCAAAAAGCCAATACTGAGACTTCTACTCAATCTGTAAAAAAAAAAACAACAAACAAAACCAAAAACAAAAAAACCCACAAAAAATCCCACACACACACACACACACACAAAAACCAAACCAAAACAAAACAGACTTTATAGAAAAGGAGACAACTCTCACTATATATAATAAGCAAAATCCCCCCCCTCCTTTTTTTTTTTTACATTCTTTTAAACCATAAAGATTGATGTTGTAACTGGAGAAATGACAGCTTAGCCTGATTGAGTTTAAAAATTATATTAACATTGGAGATAATTAGAAATATTAATGATACTTATAACATATAATAAAATATAACCTTGCAGATAAGTATATTAACCTTGCAGATAATCGGAATAATTAGTATTTGCAAAAAGTCATGAGCAGGCAAGCACTATATATAGCATGATATGCACACACATATGCTACCTGTTACTATTTTTAGTAACTGCCAGATATTCTTTTCAGAAAAAACTGACATTTTAGGGAAAAAAAATCGGGCTGCACAAGGAGGTATTTTTTCATTGGGAAGCAAACAAGAGAGTGGCACAGTAAATTTGTGGTTTATTCCCAGATCTTCATCTAATCTAATGAGCACCTTCAGATTATTTATTTTGCTACTATTCATAAGTTTCATCATCTGTCAAATGGTACTTATTCCACTGTAAAACACTTGAAGTCTACTGATGAAGACCTCTACATAATCAAGTACTTTCATTTTTCAGTTCACCAAGTAGGCATCTAGGTCACAAGATTATGGAATCCACAGATTAAAGGAACAACGAAAAAATTATGACATGCAATATTAAAAAGTATTCCCACAGCCTTGAGAGTAACACTGTGGAGATACAGATTTAAAAAAAAAATCCAAAGCTCTACTAAAATAATTGTTTCCACTTATACTTACAAAAGCATTTTGTTGGAAAGTGATTAATTTATTTAAAAAAAAATCCCCTACAGTTTTCTTGAAAAAGAAAATAAATCTCTCTTAATTCAGCTAAACTAAACGGTAATGTAGATTTGTATATATTTTTCTACTTCAGAGATATAACTGCACTGGCTGGAAAACCAAGAAACTTACTAACTATGAACTGGCCCTTTCAACTCCCAAACTGCTGGAACATTAAACACTAAATTGAAACCATTGATACTAAGCAACAATATTTAAAAGAAACAAAACAAAACAAAAAGCCCAACAACAAACACTGTTTATCAGAAACAAAAGCCAACAGCAGCACACAGCAGAGTAGTGTGTAATTATGTTTTACAGAGTTAGTGTCTTCCCCATATCACTGAGTCTTTGCTTACTTGAAAGCATAGGCATTAGAAAGGCATTTTTGTCAATTATACTATTTTGTTTATGCTCAGGTTACTCTGTCACTGAAAATATTGTGTATAACATCAAAACTTTACATTTGCTAAGTGAAAAAAATAGCTTCGTCATTGTGAGGGTTGGAAACAAGTGGAAGCGGACAGGAACTGGGAGGCTGCCAGCCAACTCATCCAGCCACCATCCCTACCCGCCTGACGAGGGAAACAGGAAAATCCTTACGTTGCTTCTGTATATTCCAAGAAAGATAAAAAATTACCTCTCCTGGCACAAAGGCAGCACCAGATCACTAAATGCAGACTATATCCCAGGACACATGTGAAGAACCAGCCAGTAAGTAGATTCCCAGAAATAAACTGCAGGGCTGCTGGACCAAGGACAGGAGTAGCTAGGAGAAAGGCCCCCATTTGCCCTTATCAATAACCAGCACAGCTTTGAAGGTTATTTCAGGTTATCAACCTGGAAAATGTAGTTCCAGTTCTTATAGTCATCAGCTCTACCCTTCACTTTTTTTCGGTTTCAGAGTTCACCTTGCCTATTCAGATGGTAAGGCCAAGCGACAATCTTCTCCACACCTTCGTAAAGCAGCACGGCAGCAAGCGCTAATCTGGTACACAGATAATTCTCACTAACAAATTTCACAACATCCAGTGCCATACCAGAGATTTTTCAGCCTGCCATCTCAGGTCATAGATCTTGTAGGCTAAATTGGAGCCTGGGTGATACCCAGGCATTGAATAATAAATTCAGCAAATCTGCATCGGTTTGTAGGTCAGTTCTTTACCAGCAGTCTTCCAAGCCACTCACTATTGACTGAACTTGTTATATTTAAAGGATATGAGAACTATCTAAGATTTACTGCAATAAAACACTCGTCTGCAATAATGCTACCTTGACTAATGCTGGGGGTTTGGGTTTTGTTGTTGTTGTTTGGTTTTTGTTTGGTGGCTTTTTTTTATTACATTGATCATGTACTTCAAGATCAGAACATAACCCACAAACGGCTGGTCTATACTTCAACCTCTAATTTCCTCCTTCTACAATCCTCAAAATTTCTTACCTTCTGAGAGCTGCTGCTTCTAGTTGGAAAACAAATGCATGTGCAGAATAATCTTGTGCAGATGATAGCATAAATCCTGTGCACTGATTATCCTGGGACTGAAGCAGTGCAAAAAAAATTTAAAATGCATGTAAACCTGTATTTCACAAATAAATATATTTAACATCCCATTCAACTGCAGTTATATATCCATTTTCCTGACTCCAGCTCCAGGACTTCAGTCACTGTCCTTTAGCTGTTTAAAGATGGAACACTGCATTCCCTTTTAATTCTCTAATAAAATCTGGAATATGTAAAAGTAAAGAACAATAATAATAAAAAAGCAATGTCCACTTCAGTAAACATTCCTAGCGTCCATTTTTATGACTCACGAAACAGTCTTCATTCCCAAATGCCTTGCTTTTCACATATAAGGCAATGACAAGTTCAACCAAGCCTGCTATTGAGATTTTATTTTTTTAGTATAGAATTTAGCTGTATCCATTTATCTCTGTTACAGCCCTTCTGCCATCTGTGACATATCATATTTCTTTAATTCATCATCAGGAGATGACTTGTTTCATATGTTACCTCTTTATGCTGCTGTACATGCATTCCAATCACTGATATTTTACCACTAGGAAAAGAATCTTCTGATTTGGAGACGCAGAGGGAGACTAATGACAGAGCCCTCAGCAGGACACTGCATCTCCTCGACACCAATCAGAGATTACATTTCCTGCTTTCCACTACAGCAGGAAAGCACCGGCTGAGCAGTTCAGAGAAGATCCAAGTAGCTTAGAAAAAAAAAAACACAGAGCCAATCACAGCCGCCTACTGGACACAGCAGTTGCAAAGAATTGGATTAGTATGCAGAGCAGGAGGAAGATGCGACTTAATAAATAACTCAGTCATCTGAGTGCCTTATTAAGCAAAAAGAGACAGAATACGATAAAAATAGTGTTAAAAAAAATCCCCCTCTCCTATGACAAAGCCTAAACTGACTGGCACAGCTATTCAAATACCAGTGCTCTGAGACTAACAATACAATTGCTCTGCTGTCTTACCTCCACATGGATTTCTTACAGAGCCAGGAGGATCCAACAGTCAGCTCTCTTCCCAAGTATGCCACCCTACAGAAAAAGGGCAAAGGTTGGAAAGGCGAGGGCCTCAGACCCTCAGCCAAATAGTCTCCTGAAGAAGAAAAGGTCATTATCTTCTCTGGACAAATGGGAATCTAACTTGAGAGAGACACTATTCTCAGGATGGGCTGCGTCCTACGTAGGGTGTCAACAACAATAATCTTGCAACAAGTTATGAAAATTGGCATATATAAAATCTCATTCCTGAAGCAATCTAGATGCAACATACAGCGATTCTCTGCACATCACCTACAAAAGTAGCTTGAACAGCTTGACAGTACAAAGAAAACTAAAGTTAGCAGTATCACTTGAAATGTTGCTGTAACTAGAGTGATTTGATTATGATGGAAATCACATCAGTTGAGACAAGCAGAAGTCAAGGTCTGATATAAGTTCAGAGTTGTACGACCATAATGAGACAGGTTCTGTGCAAACTTTTTGTACTGTGCGTTGTATGTAGAGACCTGGAAAAAGCTGCTTTCATCACAGATTGGAAGAGAATCTGGAAGCAATAATTTGCAACAAATCATGATCAAAAAGAGTTTGTCAGCAGAGAGACATGTAATGCCAAGGGCCAAGTTTATTTTGGAATAAAGATACACGAGCCTTAAGGGTAGAAACAAGCACACACAGCATGTAGATGTGCTTTAGAATACTCCAGTTATCTAAAGCAAGTAAAATATCCATATCTGACAGCATTTAGTCATCACTGTTCAAACATGCAGCAAGGATGGATCGATGTATATGGCAGGCCATAGCTTTATTTAATTTCCATAATTTGAAACAAACTCCTCCAAAGTGCAACCACAATCAGGCTCACACTAGGTTTGGCTATATAGGATGGCTCTACTAACCAATACTTCTATCTCAGCCTTCTTTGTATTCCCTTTACTCTGCAACATCTCTATGTCAGGTTCCAAAAGAGAAAGAATAAAATCAGAGTGACTCCATCCTGCAATACCCCTTACTTCCCTCTCCACATTCCTCAGCTGGCAAGTCTTGCATTAGCACCAGCTGATTTTTTACATTTCAAAGGAAAAAACCTATCACTTCCATTTTCCAGAGGAGAATCTCAGTTTCCACAGGAGGTAAAAACAAAACAAACCAAAAAGATCCCCAAAATACAACACATTCATTTGATGCACAGACTTATTAATCTAAAATCACAGAATCATTTAGGTTGGAAAAGACCCTTAAGATAAGCAAGTCCAACTATAAACCAAACATTGCCAAGTCAACCACTAAACTGTGTCCCCAAGTGCAACATCTACATATCTTTTAAATACCTCCAGATGAAGTACTCCATTGGCCCACTTAAAAGCCTTTTTTTAAACTCTAATTAAAGTGTTGCTGTTTCTTTAGAAAAGCCAAAACACTCCAAAATTGCTGTAGTATCAAATCCCATATACTTAATACAAAAAAACCTACTTCACTAGAATACTGTCAGAAAAGGAAAAAAAAAAAAAATCAAACAGCTCCACTGTGCAATTAAGTATAACAGCAGCTCGTTCTAAAATTTGGACAAAGGAAGCCACAAGCTCTTGAAGTTTTAGGATTATAATCAGGTACAGAAAACTGTATCTGAAGAAAAAACATTGGTTCATAATTGCAAAGTGTAGTCTCCAAAGAGCTCATCTGTGTATCAGTGCAACTGCAGGACAAACAAAACCTAGCTGCTTACTGCAATATGCATTTGCCACAATAAAAAAATAAAGAACCCCCACCGTCCACACGCACACAAAAAAACCCCCAACCAAAACACCACAGTGTCTTCCCTAACCCTTGTCAGGCAGAGTATTTGGTTTGTACCACACTCCTCTTCCTCACTCATTTACATTTGAGACAAGAGAATATTAAGGTTGTGGTCTGCTTTTTCCTCAGCTAATGTATTGCCTCTCCGCACGCTCATGAGATGACCTTGGCAACTAATGACGTACCTCACCTGTACCAGGAACAAGCTGATTGTAATAAATAACTCTGGCTTTCAACTCTTCTTCTCTACCCATATGGGCCCTCGTATATGCTCATCATTTATCTACAAGGTTTTCTGAAACAAGTGGTGCTGATGAAGGAAATGCTCATACAGTAAAGCAACATTTCCATTTATTTACAAGAGGCAAGATTTTGAATAAGTAATAAATGTTCAAGCTATGCTTCAGTACTGAATGTGTCCTAGGACTGATCAGTCACAAGTGTCTGGTTCCAACTGAGCCTCTAAAATGGCATCTTTTAAAGTTAGTTTGAGGTCAATCACTGAAATAAAGTGTCTGCTCCATATTACTTCACAGAGAAGTTACAGCACTACTGTTGTAGGGACCAGCACACCAGGCATTAATAGTGTAAATATTTACCATGATCACAAGACAATTTCAATTTCACACTTGAAACTATGTAAGTCCATTCCAGCTGTTGCCATTTCACACATGTACTCCTTATTGCTCAGCTTCCCTACTTTAATATTTTTATAAACTTCTAAGTAAACAAAAGTGTGAGTTTGCCATAATTCCTTACCTTCCTTCCAAATGAGGTTTGCCATTTAAACCTCCATGTATTGGCTGCTGGTATAACGTGCCTGCATGCTTTGGCACTGCATGCGTACAGAAAAACATGTAAGTTTATATGTTGCACAGACAGATAATTTGCAATGTATTAAGAGGGAAACCAGCAAGAGGGAAAG
>NW_010181931.1:231860-255385 GCF_000695765.1 Mesitornis unicolor
TTGTGAGCCATTCTCTTTCTCACACTTCCGTGGATCATAACATAAAAAAGACTAGTATCTTTTACAGAAGTCATTCCAGGACACAGAAAAGAAAATTCTGATTCAATAAGAAACAGAGATGATTGTGATGCATTTATGAGACTCTATCCAGAATAACTGAAGAATTAGCCCAAAAGCAAATAATGGAGTGCTTCAATTTTCCTAAAGTCTCTGTAAATCTATACTGCAACAGCATTATTTATCAAACATCATGCCTTAAAATGTATATAAAACATAAATCTACATTTGTTTTACTGAATATTCTTCATTCTGCCACTACTGGTTTAGTTTTAAAAGGCACAGAAGACAAAACACATCAGATTCAACTCTGCAGCAACTCCACAAAGTTTTGTATGTTACATCAAAGATGAATCCTGTCCCTTGAGTTTTGCAAGCAGTCAAGCAGAAACGCACAACCCTAAATACCGTCAGCCATACAAATGTCTCTCCAGAAGCCACCTGCTCTAGAAGAAAGCACCAATCCCTTGGACAGTTTGAGAAGTTTAGGATGCTCTTGTAGGTGGTCACGGCAGCTCACTGCCTACCAGGACTTGCTGTGAAAGGGCGTGGAGCCTGGCACTGTCTCACAGGTGTGGAGAGCAGGGTATCAAACCACTCCGATGGCCTCAGGTGTGCTGCTCTCATACATCAGAGAGAAGATGCTCCTCTGGCAACAGCAAACTGAATGTGCCCAGACATCCAAAACGGTGGTGAACACGGCAGCTTCCACTGCTGGTGCTCCTCAGTGCCCTGACTATCATTCACAGGTATCAAACAACCTATATGTAACTCCCAAACAGCCTATATTGAATTTACAATGTAAAAACTCGATACAAGTGACTGCAACTTTTGCTGATAGGTTATATTAAACTATTACAACAAATTACACTCCAGTCTCATAGGCAGCCACTGCAACATAATTCAAACTTGTGTTTTATATTTGCTACAAGAAAATTTGCACAAATAAAGTTCACGTAACTCTTCACGTGAGAAGATTCTACATCCTAACAGACTTAAATATCTCCTTTATACACAGACTAACCCCACCAGTACCTTCAATAAATTTCATGTCGTGTTTTATTACTTCTGAGATTAATAAATAAATAGTCAGTTCATTCCTGTCTATGCTAGTTTAGCCCAGGTACTTCAACTACCCTTTCTGATCCCAAAGGCTTACCCAGCAGTCTAACTTTGTAGAACAATGAGGCTTTAGCTAATTATGCTAATTAATTAAACTAATTAGGCTCCAGCTCCAGCTAATGCATGCAAATGCAGCTGGTTTCAGAATATTTCATCTTAACAAGCTAACAGAATTCAGCATGACTGACGGCAAACAGTCACTTTTATAGCGTTAACAAACAGCTGTAGTGTGTTGTTTTGCACAGGAAACTGTTGCTGTCTTATATTCCAACCTCGAGAAATGCTCAAGGGACTCAATAGTACTGAACAGATTGAAAAGACAAAACTCAGCTTGCAGGCAGCAAAAGCTTAACTTGCACATCTACCTAGTGTACGGGCCTTGCTGCCCACAAAATTCCCAGCAGAGTTTCACAGTCAACCCTGAAGCCTAAGCTGTGATACTCCTGCTGTTATCTTGCCAGCTTTAACCTGAAAACGTCTGAGTTTGCCTTTGTGCAGGCAGAGGTCATAATTGCAACAGTCATGGGTCTCTTCTGCCTCACAGGCCACAAATACACTCAAGCTTCACAAGCTAAACTATCAATATGGAATTAGCACGATATAATATAGTTTTGGCTTACATATTCAATCCCTTTTGGAGTAGAATTCTAAGTACCTCGGTGTTAAAAATGTATTAACATGTCTTTGATTCTGCTAACATAAAGATTAACTATGGATTACTACTGTCCCTTGAAGGTCCAAAGGCCTCAAAAGTAATTTCTCTTGCTAGGCTGAGCTTCAAGTAATAGATTCATTTGAAGTCTGTCCATTTCACATTTTGGTAAGCCATTCACATCAGCAAAGTGTACCTCTTTCCCATCTTGCTGCATAAAAGCACTCATTAAGAAGACATTAACAAAATAATATCAATATTAGGGCAGATGAAAGTAAGGCTAGAGAAAATGAAAGTGGCAGAAGAAACATCCAAACTCAAACTCTGACCTATATTCACTTTGGGTAATTACTAGAAGGATGAAAGAAAACAACCTTTAAAACTAGAACTTGAGACCATATATATTGGTAAGGGGAGGAAAAAAAAAAGGTACTGAGGTCTTAGAAAGAAAGAATTCAACATAAATGACAGCTATGATTAAATAAACCCAAGTGCAGCAGCACAGTGGCAGCCTATCCCATTTTTGCTTGCTGTTTATCTTATTTCCTTGTCATTAAGGAAATACCTCTTTTCCCTCCATGGAACTGTAGTGACATTTGACAAAGTAATTAAGAGAAGGACGACCACGATCAGCCTTTGCCCTGTTACCAAACATAGTTGATACATAGCTCATGACTCCAGCAGATGTTTGTGCTTTACAGACTTACTGGGAAGTTAAGGTCTCACTGTTTCTGTCCTTCCTGCATTACATGGAAAACAGTGTCCAAACAGAAAAAAACACTGAATTATTAGCAACAAGTATTTACCCATCCAGCACAATCCACTACACAAATTGACAAAGAATAAACTCTGCCCACCTATTTTATTTCTGCAAATCTGTGGCTGTTTTGAAACAGGCAGGCTTGAACTGTCTTGACAAACGGAAGAAAAGCTAGTTTGAGCAAAGGACTCTGTCAGGGCTGTTTGCTACTCATCCATCACTTGCTGCCCTTTCCAGCTAATACTTGGCTGAAATAATCCTGCTCACAAAACATGAATCTACAACACACAGGACAGAGGGTCACATATTTTAAGGAGGAAGAGGCAAACCCTGACCATGAAGAAGCATTCATGAATTTCCCGCAGCCCTCATGTCCTCCTCTCTGCTTCTACCTCATCTCTTAATTCTCCTTATGCCACCCATCTTCGCATGACCATGGACTTGCCCATACCATGGGACTAATCCTAGCCAAAACTAAACCATGGGACTAATCCTAGCCAAAACTAATCCTTCTCACACAAAGAAGAATTTTTGAGTATGCGTGTTCGTACAAGAGGAAGGTAGTACAGATTTAAAATTAAATACCTTAAAAAGGTGCTTTATTTGTTGTTTAAAATACAACCTGTTTAAACTGCTTGTAAAATGAGGGCCTAATCCTGATTCAGACCACTTCAGCTAAGGGCAGTGAAAATACAGTAGTTAAAACCTGATTTGGCAAAAGGTGTCTTTATTTGTGAAGGAATGCAATCTCACTGTGCAGCTGCAAGGGCTTGCAGGATATATGGCTCCCGGACAAACAGTTCCTCATCCTGACAATCAATTCCTGGACTTCAAACGCTGGAGTCTTGGCTACACAGTAGAAACCTACCTGAGTTTCACAAATCTATCAGAGACTGGCTGCAGAAACTGGCGCCAGATACCAGCTAGGGATTCTCAGGTCCTCCACTGAGGAAGAGGATGAGAAGAAGAAATGAAGAGATGAACCTTTACAGACCAGATTGATTCTGCTGGAAGCTGGGCCAAGTGTCATTAGAAATCAAAAGTTCACTCAACCTGGAAGAATTAAAGCGAAACATTTCAAACTCTTAATTTGAATCAAAAAATATCCAACAGCCTCTAGCCCTGAATACACCATGGACAAAAAGCCTATTTTCAGTTGAGGACCTGAGATTCATCTCTCCCATTTGCATTAACAAATGCTTAAATCCTTAACCACAATAAAATAAAGATAAAATGTTGCTATGCTAATTTTATGGTGCACCCCATCTCACACTATCGTAACCACCTAAACAAAGTACTAACCTGGAAAGAATCTGCCAGAGTGTGCAAACCTAAAGCAACTAGTACTGAGGTGGTCTCTGCTGCATTTCAAAACCCTTTTACAGATGAAGAATTTTGACAAGGAGAATTTCCAAAGGCCAGCACTTTAGGATATTTTGTGAACAGTATGATGAATACAACTGTTAATGCAAGACAGTGATGAATACAACTTAAGTCAACTACGAATTCCGCATAAAACACAAGCTTAAACGAAGTACTTCAAGTTTATTTTAGTAACACTATTGGTCAAAAACAACAGGGGCACTCATTCCATGACAGCTTGTAGAAACAAACAACAGTTCAGAAACTTCTCTAGTTTTGAGTTTTTCAGTCAGTATTTCTAACAAACAGCTATATAATCAGTAACTATTGCGGTACGTTTCTACATCGTGACTTGACTGCTAATGCACCTGATCGCTATCTTATCTTAGTTAAAATCCAGGTTCAATAAGATGAGAAGAGTGCTGTTTATGCTAGTGCCTGAGAAAGCTCTAAAGGAACACGTTATTTTCAAAATACCTTTCACTCTTACAGTTCCCAACTACAAAGCCCAACTCAAAAACAATATTTCTTCCAGGTAGTAATCTGTTGTCCTTGAGTTTTCATGCATGAAGGCACCAGGAAAAAAAAACATCAGGAAAGGAAGAAAATGGGACAGAAAGGAAAAATGTGAGCAAAACCCCTCCATATTCTTACTTTATTCTGAACATATCTAAAAATAACTTGCAGGTAAAATATGTCTTCCTTCTTTCTATATGATTTTAAAGGCTTACAATTTCAGTATATTAGCTACCTTTTAAAAAACTCATATACCTGGATATGCATTTGGGATATGATAAAGGGTGAAGAAAAAGATTTATTAACATTACTTGCTTGACAAAAATTAGTCTGGCAGCTAACTTTAAATTCTTGGACTCTAATAGAAACTAAGAGGAAAAAAAAGTGTATGTGACTCTGGCTGTTGCAGTTCAGCTACTTCATTTTAGTTATAATTAATTTCCATCAGCAAAAGAAGATACAAAGGGCTACATATGTATTCTTTAATATACAAGATTATAATTAATATAATGTCTACTTTAAATTTACTGTTTTCACATATTAAAGAATAAATAATTTTACAGCCTTCTAACGTGCAGCTCCTCAGCTCTAAATCACTGACCATAACTAATAAGCAGTGTAATAGCATGAGTATCTGAAGTAAAACCACAGACTGCAATTTTGTTGATTGTAAATCATCATAATTTTTAATGCAAAAGCAACAGCAAATCTCTGTAATTACTGGGTGCATTTTGAATCACTTTTATGATTACTGCTCTATACCCATTAAAAATCCAAAACATTGAACTGCACAGGGTATAAAACTAGAATTATGATACACTACAAGCTATAATTGAAATCCATAAATTTCCTTACTAGTTTTCCAAATTATTTTGTTGCCAGGAATTGCAGCCCTGCAGAACTGACTTTAAAATCATTTACTTTATCTGAGAGAGTAGTAGTGGCAGGGACAATAGTAGTTGCTTTGAGGTATTTTTAAAAAATTAAAAATGTGAGGATCATTTGGCACTCTTGCTTGTTTATGTAATACACGTGGCTATCAAAATTAAAAATTAAAAGAAAAATCTGCTCCAACTTCTGTAAATAAAAACTGAAAAGGCCAGCAGTAGTAAAAATGTAGTTTGGACCTGTAATTAAAAACTTTGAGCCACAGCTTATAACACCTGGTATGACTTACTACCTATAGCATTGCCCAAGAACATTCCACAAAGGAGCAAAACACTGCATATGAATTTATTAAAAAAAAAAAAATTCACACCAAAAAACTGCCCACACACTACTTGGGCAATCTAATGCATTTCTTTGGTAATAAAAAGAAAACTGGCTTCTAGAAATACATGCTTTCTAGGAGGGGTGGAAAGGAAATCAGAAAAATTAAATACCTTGTAACAGGAAAAAGCTTTAATGTTTCTAGATAAATGAAAGTGTATACTAGCTAGATATCTCATAGACTGCTAGAATAAAAATTAATCTGGAATAAAGTCACATTAAAAAAAAGTGATAATACAAACTCAGAGGAGCGCAGGAAAGGGCTTGGGTTTGGGCAGCCCAAACTACAGGGAGAGACTGGAAGAGCTTTCCTTGTTTCAGCTTCAGAATGGAGACACGGAAAGGCTACAACTGCTCATATCGTGCTGGTCAGTCTGGGGTATTCCTTGAATGGGAACTACTGTATGGGTGCAACTAATCTCTACATGCAAGGGTACACACCCACATTAGAGACTATGCACAAGTGAAGAGGCATTGTGGTATTTTTCTTTTTACATGGTAACCTACTTAAACTAAAAGTCATCACTAATTTAAAAAAAATAAATTACAAATCACTAGTAGATGCAGATTAGAAATTCGAAGATAGCTCCTATTTAAAAAAAAAAGTGAAGACCCTGAAGTGCTTCTCTTGAGATGAAAGACAGGAACACACCAGCTTCCTAAGTCAGAAAGATTTTTTTATGCCTACACACTGATACCATTACCTGCTTCCATTTGTCACCAAAATTTATTTTAGAGTAGGTAACAAATGTTTTTTTATTACGGTGGGATTTTTCTAAATTAAAGACAAGTAATCATTAAGACACAATTTGCAGATCCATCCTGCAGAACTTCCAGGGCCAGAATTTGAACAGAACAAGGTAAAAAGTACTTCTCCCCCTCCCCCCCCTTAACTTTAACACAGACATTTCTGCATGACCAGATTATAACAAACTATTATGAGCCACAGTCATGGTTGAGGAAGCAATCTTGATTCTAAACGTCCCTTTTCACGAGTTTATAACTTCCATTAAATTATTTCCCAGTTTTCCCAAAGCTCTGGGCTAGGAGCAAGCCATGAAAAGTATTTCCCCTTACAGCATTATGTTGAACTGTCTGTTTTCAGGAACAGTGTCTTGAAAGTGGGTGTGCATTATTTAAGAACATTTTCAGCTATTTAAAAGTAAAGTGTTGAAAATGCCAAACTTCACATAAGGATACATAAACGAACGTGTAATTAAGTATTATCTCCAGTATGCTTCAGCTTGCCCCCTTCACATTAGGATCAGCATTTGTGAATCAAAACACATTCAGTCCATTAGAACGATAATGCCGACAACACTGAAAGACACTAAATGGCTTCCCACTGCATTAACCAGAAGATTTGCTGATTGTACAAGTAGGGAGAAAGATATACAGCACTGGAGAGGGAGTAGATACAGGGATGCAGATGCTGCTTTTTCTTGTTTTCCCATTCCATTGCTAAGGTTTGAGGAAACACAAAAGACATTTGGCTTTGGTTTTCTCTTGCCAGGGCGTTTAATCTCTCCAGGGCTTTTTCATGAACTTGATTCCTTTCGGCAGCACATCCCTCCTCACAGTTGCATCACCGTGCTCTGCTTAAGGACGCTGTGCATGACTGAGCACTTGTTTTAGAGTCAGGAAAGGACTCTGTTAGGCCAAATGCTTAAGGTATGATGATCAACTGCTCTTGCTTCTACCTATTGCAACATCACAGCATGTAGATCCTCACAACATATGGCCATCATGCAGTGTAATTAATAGAGGAAGAGCCCTTCTTCAGAGATAATGGTATCAGAGATTTCATTACTGGACCACTGTTGACAGAAGAGATTTACAGTAATCCTGCTGTGACTCTGCCACGTAAGGGACAGGTTAGGTTAGGAAAAGGTCCCAGGGATTAGAAGCTCACACTTGTACAACAGGCTACTCCAGGGACTTTGCAACTGGCATGTTCTGTCAACTACAGCTAACAAATCTACTCCTTTCTGGTTTTGTTCAGCTGGCTTTTAGTCAACCCTCTCTAATCAAACAAAAACAAACCCCAAAACAAAAAACCCAAACCACACAAACAAACTGCAGGATATCTGCCTGTTGCCAGACCAACAAAAAGTCTGCGAAACTTTTTGAGGTCTTGATGCAAGAGGAAAAATGTAGAATAGCAGACACTCCTTGGGAAGAACCAGTCCTCCAAGTTACCCAGAGAGAGAGAGAGGGAAGGAGATATCCTTGCAAGTAAACTGTAAAATCCCAAAGGCTTGTGCTTAAAAGCCACATTAGTCCCACCCCTAATGACCCTGAACCAGGTCAGTATGTCTGCAGGGAGATGCAAAACAGACACATTTATTTTTACATGACATGCCCAGTAGGAAAAGTGTTTCTTACAGTTTATACTTTTGAGTCAGATTAACATAGAATAAAGATATATATATGAGGGCTGAGAAATTTAATCATGATTCACGAGTGACCCAGGCACATTATTGTTTTATTCGGCTACATCCTGAACAACAGAATAGATGCCACACAGCACTCAATACGCATCAGACCAGATCCTTGGCAGTAGCCAAAACTCACACAGTGCTCCCCAGGAGATGATTTATGTGAGTGTCTGAAGGGCCTCCTTGGCAGACCCCACTTTTGCACATGCATATTCCTGTAGGGCCTACGGAATAACTCTCTCCTCAGTCACAAAGTCCTGAAGTTCAGCATAGTTATCCTCAGTTCCTCTACCCACCAGAAAAGTAGCAGGAGCTGAAACATTCCTGTGCCCAACAGACATCCTATATGCAGGTGCAAACAGCTCTACAAAGGAGTTCACCTATTAGGTTAGGTTAATGATAACAACTAGACTGGTAGCATGGGAAAACTGGACTGGGTGCAAGGAGATGCTCTGTTGTGTGTCAAGAAAGCATGCTACCATCTCCCAAAACTGGTGGTGTAACAGAGGCCAAGCAAGAGCAGTTACTTGCTTGATAAGGGAAGACAACAGAGGGATAAAACAAACCTGTATTTGTTGGAACAAGATTATTTTGCTGTATAGGGAAAATGTCATTGATCCTCCCACATAAAAATGCTTTCATTTCATGAATCAAAAAGTGACAAGTTGTTCAACAGTCAACATAAACCTCTCAAGAACTAATTATGTCAGATCAGCCTAATCTCTTTGTATACCAGACAACAAACCTCCAGAAAAAAAACAACGAAATAAGCAGATGCCAAAAATCTTTACTTTATTATATCTTTTTATGCTGTTTCACAAGACATTTGTATTAGCAAACTAAGGAAGCACAATCTAAATGAAAATAACAAATGAGTACAAAGTATGAGGGAAACCATATTTACAAACTATCTATGTCAAAATTTGAAGAGGTATCAAGAAATATTTTGCAGGGGGCTGTCCTCAGGACAGCAATAATCATTGTTTTTAGTACTGGACAGTGAAACGATTTTTTTGTTTAGTATCAGCAGGCCACATTCAACTTGTTGGAGCCTTAGTGCACAGGAAGACAGGCTGAGACTTCAAAATGGCTTTAAACTGGAAGGAAAGCCTGGCAAATACAGGCATGTTATTCACCAGGGACAACTGCAAGAAAACACACCTGACTATGAATTATTATGCATACCAATAATGGGAAACAAATGGCTTGCTCTACTACTTAAGGGTCTTGGGGCCTCCTGCAGATCCAAGGCACAAGCCAGCAGTATCATAATGTTACAAAAACAGTAACAGCCACATAGGGGTAAATCAACTAAATTATAAACTGCAAAGACAGAGTAACTTATGTTCTGCTCAGCACAAGCAAGGCCCCCGGTGGGATACCATCTCCAGACCCCTTCAGGCCAATGAAGGGGAGGATTGTCGAAGGGACCAACTTCAAAGAATGAGAACTGGTCTAGAAAGAGTAACGTTAAAAGAGAACTAATGAGCCATCTTCTTTATTTTAGCAGAAACATTTAGGTAGGACTTAGCAGTACCCTCGGGTAGCTAAGGCTTGCCACCACAGGAAAAGAAAAAACCCTCTATTCTTCAGGCCCCTAGCAGACATGGCAAGAAGTAACAAGCTAGAACTGTTGCACGGAAGATTTAGGTAAGATACTTAGGGAGAAAAAATTCTAATGGCAAAGACAGCTTAGCATTGTAGAAAGATTAATAGCCAAGATTAAAGATTGCCAGTAATGCAACATCTGTAAAGTTAGACAACTGCTTGGCAATCAATAGTTTCAAAATCCAGCTCATACTAGAGGAAAACACTTTCCACTATGTCACCTCTATTCAGAGGTATTGGACAAGTATTTCAAGCACAAAAATTACTAAGGATTGGTACTACCAATTAGCCAAACAGCAGAAGGGCATTCAACTCCGAGTGTGGATCTGAAGTCTTGTAAACAGAATTATTTTTACAACTTTGGCAATATGCATTTAGTAAAACCTTAAATATGTTTAAGGAGAACACATGGAAAACTGCTGCACCAATTTCACTGCTTTTTCTGCTTTTTAGAGATATGCAGTTGGTTCATTTCCATGCAGAACTACAGATTCAGTGATACAGTGGAAAAGAAGCTTGCACAAATCTGCAGGAGTCTTTTTCTAAACATATTCTTCAGCTGCAAGCTGTCTAAACAACATCCAGAGCTATGATTTAAACATGAACCTATGAAAAAAAAAAATAATGCTGTTCTCTTCCAACTTTTTCTTGTATTTAAAAGACACTGACAGCATTTGGAAATCCAAGGTTTAAGGATTCTATATACACGGTTTTGGGAATATAGAAAGAAAACAACCTTAGAGTGTTATTCACATTCCTTTTTGTGCCTTTTTTTTCTTTTCCCTCCAGTTCCAGGCTGACATAAAGTGGTCTACATGGGCACAAGCAATGAGCTTACAGGGTCTAAAAACTGCATGTTTATCAAGAAAGGGAGCAGAAACCAGAGATTCTGAAGGAAAGGTAGAGCAGCACATGGGCAGAGAGCAACTCCTCTGAACACATCGCCTTTATTTCCTGGGGTTTTGTTTTGTTTGTTTGTTTTTGTTTGTGTATTTTTTGTGGTTTTTTTAAATTTAGTTACAATGTCTACTGAATTTTCAACTTTAGGATTCACTAAACATGAAAATAAGCCAGCCATGTCCAACCAAATCCCACCATTTTACCAATTTCAAAAACTGATCTCCTCCTTGAGATATATAGCTCTAAAACTACGTGACAGAAACTCATAGCTTAAAAACCTTTTTCTCAACCTGGCTGCTCTTTAGATTTCTTTATTACAGTCCATATCTTATTTCCAAGTTTAGCTCCTCCCAGGCAGTTTAAGCCCAGTAAGGCACCAATAATTAATATATATGATTACTCGTCTTAAATGGGCTAAACACTCCTTCTGAAAGGGCTATGCAGCATCAGTAAATAATTATAGCACAATTATAAACGTTTTCCATTTCTTGCTTTCTAAATATTTTTCGTATTCCACAAAGCATCTCTTTCTTATTGATTAAGTTTTCTATCCCCTTACTCCTAGCTGAAAAATGGAAAACCACCCAGAATTTCACTGTACTGTTTGACAGGCTAGGGTTTACTTCACAAGTCTTCAAAGCGGGAAAAAGAAATTGGGGGTGGGGAGTGAGAAGCAGGCAAGAAAGAAAAAACCAAGTGAGAAAAGAGGTGCAGATCAATTTAATGGTGCATGGATGGCAACCTTAATGGGAGGCAGCACCCACAATCCCAGCAACTTGTTCCAAAGAGAAAGGATTTTTATCAGTTCATTAAAGTATCAGCTAATAAAAATATATTTTAAAAGCCATTTAGATCAAGGCAGTGTTTCAACCAGGAACCATATGGGTTACATTTTTTAGTTTAGTACTTTGAAAGCAGAATTGTAGGTCTTTTGCAAAAACCTCAGTTTGTTCCCAACAAAATCAACAGCAAAAGTTCAATCATGATAGGGGTAATAGGGTCAGAGCCCACCTACCTGCCAGAATCTATTGTAAATATGCTTTTACTTTTGAAACCTCTACTATAGAAAAGGTAACTGATAACATTTGCTGCTTAAACTGCTGAAGTCTCCTCTTATATCAAAGAGATATTTACCTACCAACATGTGTTTCAGTTACATATTCTGCATGTCTCACTTTGAAGCAGCTAGCAAACAGATAACAAGAAAGTATGCAAAAGACAAATTCAGTGCTGTGGTGTGTTTAGAGAGCATTACAAAATCCCTAAAATCAAAAACCTAAATATTCATGCATGCTCCTAAAACCATAAATATTGCTCTGTTAGCATATTATTCCTTGTCTATGTGATATTCATGACTCCTAACAGACCATCACTATACAGGTTATATCTGCAACAGACTACAGAAAAGTTTGATGGGATTTTTCTGTAAATGCAATATTTTGCAAGTCAAGCCTACACTAAAATATGAGCAATGCCATTTAGGAATCTTTTCTGTCAGCATGAGCCAGAGAAGTAAAAAAACATATCACCAAATATTTAGGGGAAGCAAGCTTGTACTACTTAACAGTCAAAATAAGCTCTGACAAGAACTAAAAAAGCATTAGTAAAAACACCTGAATCATTCTGAAAGTCATTCGTAAGACATCACCTCTAAAAGTTCATAACAGAATTTAAATGCTGTGTTTAATTTGAAGGAAAAACAATGTTACTACTTCAGTTAAAAATAGCAGAACTTGAAAATGTAAAATTAGGCACTTATGAACTGAAAACTATCAAGTACATGATGTTTCTACTCATACTGCACAAACTATCAGGGAAAATGACAAAAAAGGGAAGATTATTAAGTCAGTGTGCTAATTAAAAGGAGGAAATTGTTTCTTTCCCATTGTATAGAAAATTCACATTAGACAAAGATATTTTTTCCATGGTAAATATGACAAAAGATGTGAGCAGGAGAAGAAAAGGAAAATAAGCTCTTGAAATTCTTTCACTACCTGTGCCTTGAATTTAATTCATAGTCATTTTAAGTATGAAGCTATTTCTTATTAAAAAGATGATGCTCATTTCCTTATCCATGTAGGAAGAATTGTTTACACACAACAGAATTTTTGCCTTTATTTGCCAAATACAGATCAATGCTATTAATTACTAAATCAATTTCAGCCACTGAAAGATCTATAAAACACATTCTATGAAAACAGTTAGTTCTCCCAGACAAATCTCTGCTCCTTCCAAGACCAAAACCATCAGACACACACACAGAGGAAGGATATACTGCAATGGCTTGTTTCCTGTTAGACACCATAGGAATTGATTTAATGAAACCAGTGGTTGCATAAGTTCTTTTTCACATACATAAGTTTAGACTATAAATTATCTTCTAAGTAATTTTTCAGTTCTAAGATGAAATTATCCCTCAGAGAAACATCTCAATCCTTCACAACTTCTTACATAGGTGAACTAATATTCGCTACTGAAGGCTCATATGGAAACCACCCAGTTTTGTAACTGATGCAATATTTTATAAAAAGCAGAGCACGCACACTATCATGTACTCACTACAGTATGTGCCAGCTTGAAAAAGAGATTCAGACTACTTCTAATTATAATAATCTCTGCTTTCATTGGTACACGTAAAACTTACCTATGACAAGCGGTACTGCAGATTATCTAAACCCCACTAGAAAAACACCTCAAACTGGTTCAAATCCTATGCAGTGCTACTCATAGTTACAGAAGTAAATGAGCACTGAGGCCAAGAGCCTGGGAGTACCCTGGAGCAAGTCTGGGTCAGTTGATTTCCATTGCTACCTGATAGCAATTAAGGCAGTTCCCTTCCTTTCACTATATGCACGCACATGCTTTTCTATAAAAATAATATAATCCTTTTCTTGGGGGATGACTGCATCAGAACCCACAGTACTACTGAAAGGAGAGTTTTTCAACACTGCTTTAAACACTGAGATTCTGGACTACAAATCTGGGAAATAAAATCAACTTTTCAGGACGATTTTGCCATAACCTTTACTGGGGATACTAATCTGACTCCTTAAATGAGATAAAAAATTAAGTGACTCTGGGATTTTCTGTTTGGTTTTGAAATTATAGGCAATGACATACAGATGCACACACACATTATATTACTTCTAGTCACTGGCTGCATGAAGTATGTCCTTACTGTACGTAATTTTTAGACCTGGACAGAAACCAGCTAGTGGTATTCCCGTCAAACTTCCTCTTGCTCCATTCTACTCCACCAGCTACAGAGCTTCATTTTTAACCACTGTGTAAATAACAAGTCTATGTGAAAATTTTTGCCTCTTGGCAAAATCTTGTTTAGAAGTTATCATAGCAAAAGTTCAGTGAATTTTCTTCACATGAAAATAATAAAACAGGTGAAAGCAGAATGACTCTTTTTTCCCCAATCTCTTGGTATATTTTCAGTCACATTTCCTTATTTTCTGTTTTTCTTCTTTTTTGAATGTTATCATCTTAACCTTTCCACAGTTTTCTTTATTAACCCTTGAGTTTCTTCAGGATAGTGTTTTAAAAGATTTACTTGTGACATTTGGTCTGATATGAGGAAGAATGTAGACTCAGAGGCGGAAATAGTCACTCATTCTTATCTTTAAGTTGAAATTTTTAGCCTAAGAACTACCACAGGAAGATCTGTGACAGACCTTCTCAAGGGCAAATTAGATTCTTGATTATTCTTTATTCTGCTACTTTTCATTCCTTGGCTATGGAAAAACCTCTGCTAAACTAATAGCTGGATATTTAGGGGAAACCTAAACTATGAGGTATACAAAAGATCAGAGATGCACTTGTATAAAATTTCTCAATGCAGTACAGCACAAGCAGTTTTTTGTAAAAAAGGTTTAAACAAAATTTGAAGAAAAACATTTTGGCAACCACTAAACAATCAGATGAGAATTCAGAGATGCTGCAATTAGGAGAAATTATCATGATCACATGATTAGTACTAAAAAAATACACAAAAAAAATCTTTCAACATTTTTGCATTGAACTCATAACTTATGATAAGGTTACAACTTATTTTTTTAACAGTACATTCAGTCTTGCTTCAAAAAGACCAAGTCAGTCCCATACATATGTTCAAAAGCTATAAGAAGTCCTCCTTTTCCTAGACTGAACCCTTTTTTCTGCCACGGAACTGGGGCTGGAGGGACTCTGGATAACTGCAGCTTGCGGCAATTTTAAGATCGAAATTTTTAAGATCAAAGTTTAGAGCTTTGGCTCTATGATATGACTTGGGCTCAGCCACCTGTGTTGGTCAAAAGGAAGGCAGCTGGAAACACGGAGGACGAAGGAGAGAGTAGTGATGGACCCATTCTTCCAAGTGGGAGAGAAAGCTTCTCTTCTCATCAGAGCATGGGGGAGGAGAGGGAAGGATCCAAATTACAGCCTGGGACTCTGGAGCACCAGGGAGAGATGGAATGAAACTCATACAGGGCTTGGGATAGGATTAAGTGTGAAAGATGGAGTGTTGTATTAAGCTGTACAAAAAAGGCATTGCTACATCAGATCTGTCTTTCCATCCAAATAGATTATGATTAACACTCTTCAGCTTCGTTGAGTGAATGTAAACTGGGGAGAAAAAGGTTAGGGAGGCCTAAGGTAAAAGATGTATTTTTACATAAGTAAGCCCAAGTAAGAGATGTATTTTCACCTGGGTGGGAAAGTCATTGCTCTTAAGGAAGAAGATAATGTGCCTTGAGGCACTCTGGGGAGATGATTTAGTGGAAGTCAGGGAACTGGTCTCTCTGGGACAGCAGGGCTGGGAGATGTGGAGCTCAAGGGACAGGATCTTGCTAGTGGAGAAGAGTCACTCACAGCAAATATCTCTCTCCACAAACCAAAGGCACTGATGCAGAACTGGCACTCACTCCCAGTTTTGGTTTTTGAGTTTCTGTTTTTTTCTGTATGGAATATTGACTTATTAAGCTTTTGGTTTATACTGGCTTTTGGCCTTCTTCACAGCATGAATAGCCCAGCTCCAGCTTTCAGCCACTGAAGTTCTCAATGCCTTTTTCTGCTAATAAAAATAATTCCTTCCGTGCATGTGAGAGCATGGACAAGTGGCCACTTAACTAACTCTGGGAAAAAAACAGTACAAGCTTTTCTTAGTCCCTGACCAAAAGCCAAGGGTTTTTCCAGCTTTTTAACTCATTTCTTAACCACACCTGAGGCACAGACATCAGAACCAGACTTTATTTCCCCACAAAGGTATCCCACTGACATCGTATGTAGTGATAACACCACATCCTTGCTTCAGGGTGTGGGTCCTGAAAACCAACATAATACTTGAGGAAAAAAGAACCTGTGGAAAACATACATTTGTACCCAGTTGTAAGTTTTATTTGCTATATATTATTGCCATTTCTCCCTGATTTCCAGTTACTGAGAAGCGAGTTGTAAACAACTATATGTACTGGATTCCAGTCAATATACATCAGTGGAGATTTCAGAGAATATTTACCAAACATTTATTCTTGCATAAATCTGTAAGATCTCTGTTCAGAAGTCTGCCTTGCTGCTGTTCAAGCTATTAATGGTGATTGTTAAGAAATATTAATCACTGCCTTACAAGTGATATTTAAAGCTCTGAAAAGTTCTGAATTTTTTTTGCATGCTACTATTCTATTTATCATTCTCATCTCATGTCATCCTGTTCTCACCCACCACAACAGTTACAGTTGGTAAGGGTGTGCTTGTTAGCTGATTTAAATTTGAACACTTCACGCCAAACCCGGCATCAAGTGAAATCACTGGCAAAACCCCCACTGACTTCACTGGGAATGAGACCAACTGGAAGAGCAAGGCTCCCGTGAGAGGCGTGCATCACTGTCATTCACATCCTGCTGAGTTTGTGAGAACCAGGACGAGATCCTATTTCAAGGCCCTTCTACTTGTGTTTCATGTGACACACCACTTCTCTTTTTGTTTTGCAGTAAGAAAAGTTTTTTACTATCAGCGAGAAACAAACCGAAGAGGCTGGATGAGTCACTGGAGACAGTTTTGGGCCAGCCTGGCTCACAGACTGCCAGTGTCAGCAAGGGTTCACCCAGTGCTCCCCTTCCTGCTGCACAGCTGGTCCCAAAATAACGCAGTACTGCTAAACATAGCACTGCCGTGCTCTTTTAATCAACGATGATTCCTGCAGCGTGTACAAGACACCACATTTGTCAAGATAAGCACATCAATATGAGATGTCATATTAGCCTAGACAAAGAGATTGAACCAGATAGCTTTGTCAAATGCCAAGCAACGGGGTTCATTCAAACTGACAAAGCAAGAAATTTAAAAGTTGAACCTACCAATCTAGTCTTAACTCATTCCGTCCTCTCCTGCTTTGGAAGAGTCTCAAACCAGTAAGTGAGCTCCTGTAAGTGATCTAATAAATTCACTCCTAACCTGTAATAACAATATTCCTGTCACTTCAAACCCCTCTGCTGCACTTTTCAAAAGTTCTGCAATAGCTGTTAGTATGTTTCAAGTTATAAATATAGATTTATAGACCTTAGTGGATAGGGACTCTTTGTAATGACATATGCACTCAGGGTATTACTAACAGGCAAAATTAACAGGCATAACTAATTGCCATATAGCCAAGTTACTGATTATTCCTTGATCTGCTTTTCTGTTACACATAAGGAAGTTTACTCTTAATCATAAGGCAATGGGCAAAGATGCTGGAATAGTGGGTAACAATGCTTCATCTGTCTAAAATTTTTCATAAGTTTAGGCAAATTCTTCAATTTCACATACGAAATCAGAGACATAGCTACCTTATATATTATGGTATATGTGATGTATTGATATTGGCCATAAACAAAACTAGAAATATGGTTCACAAGATTACTTCATTGCTCAGAAATTATCTTGATTTCTTTGGTATTCCTCACACATGGCTGTGTAACAGTATGGGCTTCATCATCTCACATATGGCAGAGACAGAAGCTCTGGGGGTTGGGGTATCAACAGAAGTATTTTACTTAAAATGTGTTTTCCCAGAAAGATTTGTCAACTTATTTCAAACAAGACACGTATATCGGTGTGCGGGAGTGAAACTGGTAGCAAGACTTTTGTCACACCACTGGTGGTGTGTTGAAGTGCGTTACATACACAAAACCCCACACTGTGTGAGAAAATTCAGTTCAGCTTTGCATCACAGAGGTCTGACTGAATGACGTCCTTTGGGAGGAAAAAAAGCCTTCAGGGAACTACAAGAGGCTGGGCATTTATCTTTTGCCTGGGACCTGTAAGTTCTGCTTCTCCTTCAAACTTAGAGCTGCATGGAGGACCAAGGAAGGAAGACCACTGACAGGGCAGCCACCACTGCTCGCAGTCAGCCCTGCACAGTTCCTCAGAGCTGGGAGCCACATGCTCCCCTTCTCCTCTGCCAGCCCCCACCGCCACCAGAGCTCAGAAAATACACTGGGGACCTGAACACCATCGTAGAAAGTGGGCGAGAAGGCTGTTCAGTTAATCCTACCCTCTCTCAGGACTCTGCCTTTAATATAGCCTAATGGGATCTTCCTCCCCTCAAAACTGAAAAATAATGAAACCCAGGAAGATTTATATTCAACATTTCCAGAGGAGATTGAATACACTTTAAAATATTCAGGAACAATTCAAATACAAGTATGGCACAGTACTGTATCATTCATATTCTGCAACATTTTGTCTTAATGGTCTGATTGGAAGATCTTTTCCAGTTTGTTTTCTGTGACTTTAATAAACCAGGACTTTGAAACAACAGCCCAATATATGAGGTGCTCTATTTTCTTTAAAAGAAGAGTTAGAAAGTCAAAGGCAAATTCAGTGATTTCTTACATAAAATACCTTTTCACTTTCTGCACATTGCCTGTAGCTTTGCTAATTTATTGCCATGAAAATATTGTTATTACTTAATGCACTAGTACTTTTGTCAATAGGCAGCTTTCCCTAAGGCATATTTGAGAACGCTTTGCTAATCAGAGTTGATGCAGTTATTCCAAAGCAGCCAGGTCTTTAAAAAAAGGTTCATGTTTAATTCTAGTATGACCAAGCACTGCCATTTCTTCAAAGCACAATATTTTTAACTCACCGAATTAACTTCTGTAGATATCTAAAGCACTGACTACTTTATCCAGGCCCAGACACAGCTTGAACCAGTGTATTTCAAAGCAGTATTTCTGGCATCTTTACCTCTTAACATTTAATTTATGTGAAATATGCCTCATTTTGTAGTGGTAAGGATTAAACAAAGATTTAATTAGAACCACAAATCTGTGCTATATCATCAGCACAGAACTTGAAAAAGTGTGGTTGGGTGTTTAAGCAAAGACTCGCTTGGATCTGATTTCTTACTTTTCTACATCTGCTTGAACTCTTGAGATTATGACCTCAAATGCAGCTGAATTTTTAGTGTTTGTTTTCCAAGCATGCTGATAATCATGAACAGCACAGTGAGTGACAATGAGGGCACGTAGACATACATATGTCACACTACAGTTTTATTCTCTGTAATAAATATTGAAATCTACATGAGCATAACTTTACTGAGGCTAAGCAAATCATCTTAATTGGTATGGGAGCCTTTAATGCATGTATGTTCTCGGTGACTTAACGTATTTGCAATTCTCTGCAGATGAAAAATTGAATAAAGTTCCTCAAGAAACAGGTCAGGCCATTTATTTCAATTAGAAATAGTAATGAAATTCCAGTAAACTATTAAATGTCACTTAATCTATATTTGAGATAAATAGAATACTTAATTTCTCTTGGCATGTTCCACAAGGTACCCTACTTGTCCTTATATTGACAAAATTGGTGCTCCTCTGCTTTCCGTACCACAGTGACATTCAGTGACATTACTCCTGCTCAAAACCAGCATGGCCGTAATCCATTTTGCAACAAGCCCATCACAGCAAGAAGTGTCTCCACATGGAAGTAAAGGCTCTGCTTCCTCTGATCCAGCTGCTTCAGGGCAGTGCTGCACTGCCCTTTTGTTCATCTTCACTGGAACCCAGGGGGGCTGCTCATTCTTCCTCCAGTTTCCTTCTGCCATCAGACCCATCCCCCAAAATTTCTACATGGCAAAAGAACATTAATACTATTCCTACACTAGGCATAATTAATTTCCTAATTAGGGACAGAATTACAGCCATCAAGGAGAATTTTTTAAGAGCAGCTAGATGCTATGAGATGACACAGACATTTCACTTGACTTAGACAGGTACCACAGGTTCTTGTTTGAAGGGCATTTGAGTCCATCACCTCCACAAAGAGTTTCTTAGACACAGGAGACTTCTATGGCCATGAGCCAGCAACAGCAGGCATGAAACTAAAACAGAAGGCTTTGAGTATTAAGGAGCATTACCACTATGGAACAAAAACTGACTTCTGTAGAGTTCTCCTTAGTTATATTGCGAGATTTATACCTGAAAAATACATAAGATGCAATTTGAGGAGGTGAGGCCTTGTTCTAATTCTCCATGGAAATAGTCAAGACGCTTGTGATAATTCTCCATGTCTGAAGTCGCCCACACACGTGGCTTCAATTCAAAGTTTGCACATCTTTAAGAGATTTACATTAAGCTCTGCTAAGTAGTTGTTAGTCATTTCTGCTGACTGTAATCTACCCAAGTTAGACTAAAATTTACCATGGGAATACATTTCTGTCCTTCCCACTCTGTTGTTTCACCCTTTGTCTGAAAATACAGCAACAACACTGGAAGGACAGCAAAAGGATGCTTTTAACATATCCACAGCCACATCCAATACCCATTTTTGATCTTTTGACACATCCACAGCTCAGACAGCTAGCAAAAGGCTATGAACAAGACAGAGGAGCAGCACTTCCAGTTCTCAGGGACGTTTTCAAATAAAAATCCAAAATTCTCTGAGAACTACAAAACTGAATACCTTAGGTATTCTTCAGGAAACAAGTAAAATGCATATATGTACAAGTAAACCTACATACATACACACACAGAAGCACGGTCTTCCATTCCTAGATACTACTTTCCATTCATAGATAATAAGAGGAAAAGATGATGGCATTCTCCACGAAAGCCATGGAAGGAAGTATGAAGCTATTTAGCAGCTCAGCAGCACCAGAAATGCAAACAGATGTCAAATAGGTTAGTGTCTATAGCACTGCTCCCAAATGTCCACATGACCACCTGTAGATGGATGTGTGACAAATGTATACAAAAAACTTGACACAAACCTCCAGCTGCTTCTTTAATCCTGTGCACAGCAGAGAATACATCCAGTTTCTTTTGACATGCAGAAGTCTGTACACTGCATGTTCTATATAAGAAGTATAATACAGGTTGCTTAAATTATATCCACAATTTTCTAAAGTTTGTTTTGGTTTTTAAAGAGACATTGTTG
The DNA here is from genome assembly GCF_000695765.1 of Mesitornis unicolor. Lineage (NCBI taxonomy): Eukaryota > Metazoa > Chordata > Aves > Mesitornithiformes > Mesitornithidae > Mesitornis > Mesitornis unicolor. The sequence goes on from NW_010181931.1 coordinate 252,949, forward strand.
TAATATGGCTCATTCCCAAATGAAAGAATACAGCATTTCATTTTTTTCTTGCTCTAAACAACATCCAATAAATAATGTACGGTGACGTGATCTTTTGCTATTCCCTTTAAGCCGTTTTGAAGATGGATTGCTACAGTGGGTGGCATACAGAATAACACATGTTGAGCAACACACACTCAAATCTTGCCAGCTTTATGGTTTCTTACAACATACTACGATGTGAAGTGATTCACACAGAGGAGATGGAGAAAGTTTTTCTATTACTGTAAAACAAATGATGTTATATGCATTTATCATCCAAAATAAATACACTGACACCACAGGCTGAAATAAAACTAGTAAAGTAAGCTCGGTTCCTCTTTCTATTTCAAAATATTGCATTTAGTTTTAAAGCTATTAAAGCTGAGTGATGACTTCTGTGTAAGACAAGCTTGCCCTCACAGTTAATCCACACTATTATCAGATCCATCAAATTAAAATAAGGTGAGCTAAAGAAGATATCAATGCCAAAGATGTGAATTTCCTTGATAGCATATGCTGGTATCTTAGAAATTGTACAATTCCTATGGAGGATGTATAGAAGATAAGTAGAGGATCCACTTGGTAAGGTGGAACGAGTTGACTACGTATGTATGCAAAGTTGAAAGCAGGAAGTGGAGCGTAGCTGTGGAGGTGGGTAATGTGCCACAGCTTCGCTAATAAGCCAGAACTTTCACATAAGTTCTTTCATATCAGACATGTAAAGGCAATTTTAGAAGGGTGTCAGTCCAATGATGTATCATGCCAAAGTTGGGCGGGGGGAAGCTCATGGTAACTTTTGGAAGATGCTGTACTTAGGCTAGATGTTCATGGATGTTTTGTTAGATTTGGCGACTGTCCTATCAGATTTGAAACACTGTTTCTGGCAATGCCATCAGCCAGATGTTTCAGGAACAGAGAATAAAGAAGTATCTCAAACCAGTCAACTGTGCTGTACTTGAGAAGTAGCCCTCTATCACCAAGCCACTAAAAAATTTGAGTCCTGAAACCTCCTGCCTGTCAGTCCTATTATGTGTACTATTTTACTCATTATCCTCACATCCAGGTCCCCTAGAGTAGATAATTTATTCTCAATTTTAATTCCTCACATTTCCGTAAATCTAGACCTGCAGACTTCCCCATCACCTTGCTACCATACCTCCATAGGCTTTTCCGAGGTAGAAAGTAACCACAAGTTGAAGGTTAACTGCAACTACTCAGTCTTTCTGCAAAATCAAATGTAAAATCATTAAAGAAAATATAGGCAACCTGGGTCATCAAACAGCTTGGAACCACTTCATTCTGAACTCTGAAGCAACCATGTGTTATACCTTATTTCCTTTCACAAATCGCTTTCTCCTCTGTGTATTATCCATTTAATTCTATCATTTTATTTATTCTGCATGTGAAGTTTTCAGCAAGAAACCGACAGAAACCTTTAGAAAAAACAATTTCTACCTTCCAAACCACATTAATCTTACCTTTTAACCTTTTCAAATTATAAGAATTAGGTAAATATTGGGGTTTCATCGAACTGGAATGTACTCTTCTGAGACCTGAACTTTTCTGGCCTTTCAGCAGACCGTGTGTCCTGGATACAGACAGACCTGTGCTGGAGCGGCTGATGAATAGTTTTGACATTCACCAGTCACTACCATCCTCCAGTAAATAAATCCAGGCTTGTTCCTCAAGCCACATCACCACTTGCTTCATGAGCCATTTTGCCAACAGAAACCAACACTAAAATATGACCTTTAACAAAAACTGAGAGAAACCATCACTCTCAACACAATGGGAAAGTTTCGCAGAAAAGAAAAACCAAACAAAACCCCAAACCATGAAGTCCGTCTTGTCAATTTCTGCCTTCACGCCCCAAACTAGACTGGACTGAAAGAACCGGTTAATGAAAAACAAAACAAATAAATAGAGGTGCAATCAAACCACAGCGCAATGCTGCACCACCCTGTAAGTCCACACCAAGCCGACAAGTGGTGGATCTGACCTGTGTTGGCCTCACCCCTCTTCACACCTGCCTAGTGCTAAGTCCTGAACACGTTTCCTTCCAAAAATGGCACAGGCACAGCTGGAGACACCCAACACCAGTGCACGGCTGAGGTGAGACCAGGCCCTACCGCATCCTTTAGTGTCCAGGTGGGGGTCATCCAACCACTGCCTGTGGCAGGACCTGTCCGGCTGTCACCGCAGCCTCCCGCCCCCACCTGGGATCACAGTCACCTGCAGAGACCCTCTTACCTTGTTGGAGTATGGGGGTTTACTCAGGTTGATGCCGTCGCGGATGAGCTTGTCCCGGATCATGATCTTCAGCTTCAGCCGGGGGTAGGCGGTCAGTCCCCCGCCACCGGCCTCCCCCTGCCGCCCGCCGGGGCGGTGCCGGGGGGCCGCCCCCCGGGGGGCCGCC
>NW_010181932.1:0-2392 GCF_000695765.1 Mesitornis unicolor
CAGATGCTCTCTATTAACCTCTCTCCCCTCCTCCAGAAAGGAAGAGAAAAGAGAATAAGACTTTACGGGTTGGAAAATAAAACTAGCAGATTTAATGAAACAGTAATACTAATACTACAGATAATATTGTAAATAGGAAAATAATGAAATATATATATAAATATGTACAAATATATACAAAACCTATATAAAATCCTCCCCCCACCCTCCCTCCAATGACGAATACGTCACCAGAGGCTCTGCGACGTCCGGCACTGGAAAAGTCCCAGACCAAACTCAGCAGCAGGTAGGAGGAGGATGCAGGACACACAAATCAGGATCAACAGCAGACGAACTGGCAGGATTCCGCTTAGGCCTTGGCCTCTGCAGGATTGAGATGGATGGAAGGGTCCGAGTTGGAAGGAATGGTGGAAAAAAAGAAAAGGGCGAGACCCTCGTGATCCCTCGGCTTTATACCGAGTATGACGTATGTGGGATGGAATACCTAGTTGGTCAGTTTTGGGTCCACTTTTCCCCCCGTAGGCACAGACACAGCACCCATGATGAGACAACTGACCTTGAGCATATCTTCTAGCAGCACTGTTTGGGAAAAACATTCTGCCAGTTTTCAGCAAGTTCAGTCACTCAAAAGAGTGACTTTTCAAAGATTATGGAGAGCAGCCTTGCAATGACATCAACCAGCTCTCTTAGCACCCTTGGGTGGATGGCATCTGAGCCATCGATTTAAACGGGTCAAGCTCCTGTAATAATTGAAAAAACAGCAACGCTTTCACTGATGGCGGGTCCGTGTCTGCTTCAATATGGATAGTTGTTTCTGTGGTCTGCGACCCAGCTGCACTAGTAAAGACAGAGGTGAAGAAGGTGTTGAAGACCTCTACCTTTTAAGCATTGTTGGTGACTAGTTCACCTCTCCTGTTAAATATTGGGCCAATATTCTCTTTCTGTTTCTGCTTGCTGTTAATATATCTGGAGAATCCTTTCTTGAAGTTTCTGACATCTTCGGCCAATTTCAGTTCAAGCTGAGCTTTTACTTTCCTAACTGCATCCCTGCATGCCCTGGCAATGCCTTTGTAATTTACTACAGATGATGTTCCACTTTTCCATCTCTGATACATTTCCTTTTTCATTCTAAGCAGATCCAGAAGCTCGCAGTTAAGCCAAGGGGGTCTCTTGTTCCACCTGCTTCCCTTGCCTATAGAGGGGATAAATTGCTTTTGTGCATCTAGGAGAGTGTTCTTGAAAATCTTCCAGCTCTCACTAGCTCCTTTATCCTCCATGGAAGCTTCCCACAGGATCCCTTCCAACTGAGCCCTTAGCAAGATGAAGTTTGCTTTCCTGAAGTCTAAAACCTTTGTCTTGGAACTAACCTTCAGCATGCTCAGCAGGATCCCAAACTCCATGATATTGTGATCACTGTAGCTAAGGCTGTCCCTAACTGAGATATTACAGCACATGTTTTCTTGATTAGTGACCAGCAAGTCCAGCAGTGCCCCATTCCTGGTTGTCACATCTATCATTTTTACAAGTTAGGGGGCCTCTAAGCATTCCAGGAACTTGAGAGATGACTGGTGAACTGCTGTGTTGTTTTTCCAGCAGATATTTCAGTAGTTAATGTCTCCCATAAGAACCAGGTTTTGTTGACCCAAAGCCTGCTTAAGTGGCCCAAGTATCGCTTCGTTGGTCTCACTGTCTTGGTTTGGGGGTTGGTAACAGATGCCTACTTTAAGGTCTTCCTTGGAGATGACCCCTCTGATTTTGACCCAGACACATTCGATGGGGCTTCCACAGTTACCATAGATGACTTCTGTACATTCAAGGTTCTCTTTACCGTAGAGTGTGACGACTCCTCCTTTTCTACCCTGCCAGTGTTCATGAAACAGCCTATAGCCATCAATCCCGACGTCCCAGTCATTGGAGTTGTCCCATTACGTTTCAGTTATTCTTATGATATCATAACTTTCTGACTGGGCTCAGAGCTCCAGTTCCTCCTGTTTTTTTCAAAAACTGTGTGTGTTAGTATACATATACTTTAGATGGCCAGACATTCAATTCGCATTTAGGGAGACAGCCAAGGCACATTTTACGCTACTCTGGTTGGCCTGATTTATTCCCCTATTGGATGTAATGGTGATGGTGGAATGAGCAACGCCATTTTGGATCCCTCCCCCTGAGTCCTTCATTTCAAAACCCATCTCGCCAAGTTGGCCAGTCTGCTGCCAAAGGTTCTCTTGCCTCTTGCTACTCCTCGGCTCATCTCTAGTGAGCCTGGTATTGCCCCCTCCCCGCTTCGAACCTAGTTTAAAGCCTTATTGATGAGCCCTGCCAGCTTGTATGCAAGGATCCTTTTACCACTTTGAGAAAGTCGAATTCCATTTGTCTGCAGAAGGCTTGG
>NW_010181932.1:2744-12147 GCF_000695765.1 Mesitornis unicolor
TTTGTACTCTGCTGCTCAACCTCATTGCTACCAGCCTGAACAACTAACAGCGGATAATAAACAGAGGGCTGTACCAGGTCAGGGAGTTTTCTGGTAACATCTCTAACGCTGGCCCGAGGGAGGCAGTAGACTTCCCTGTGGCATGGGTCTGGTCGGCATATTGGACTCTCCATTCCCCTCAGAAAAGAATCACCTACAACAATTAACTTCCTTTTTTTCTTGACTGATGCGGCCGTAATTTGTGGGGCAGAGTGACTGACCCTAGGCAAGGCCCCGTATGAGCTTTCTTTAACATCCTCGTTTGCCTGGTACTCAAGTTCCAGAGTCCCATATCTATTAAGTACAGGCAACTGGGAAGGTGAGGGAGGCAGGGAGGGGATTTTCCTGCTGCGAAGATTAGGGACCTGCTTCCATTCCCCTTCATCTCTTAAGTTCCCTCCTTCTGCTTGGTGGCAAGAGGGTAGTGGATCCTCTGTTTCTTGTGGAGCCTTCATCTCCTGTCATTGCTTCAGGGTGTGGCTCCACACAGGGCTCCATTCCCTAATACTCCTTAGCCTTTTGACCTTCTCTTTTAGCTCAGCCACCAGGTGGAGCAGATTGTTCACCTGGTCACACCTCACACAGGCATTGTCACTGCTGACCTCCTGTAGGAATGATAAACTCAGGCACTTCCTGCAGCCAGAGACCTTTGACTTGAGCATCTTTAAATGGGAGCTCCGTCTGAGTCTCCACACTAAATCTGGTGCTGGTCTTTGAACAAGTAGTGACCATTTCAGTTCCTCTTCTAGGAAGGTGATGACCATAAGTCAAATTTGCCTCTACATCAGGGAGCAGGATTGCATTCTCCCTGCATGGTTACCTGTGCAAACTGCCATGCCACGCCACGCCTTGTTTGCCTGTCCTGATCACCGCACTCCTGGTCGCTCGTGCTGCTTGGGGGCTGCTTTTCTATGTCACATCACTCTTGTCCCCGCCCATGGTGAGTCAGCGCTGACTGCAGTCAGAAACTCATGTTTCCTTTTCTGGGATGCGGGGTGAGGCTGGGGCACCCTCTCTCTCTCCCTGTGCCTTTTTGCCTTCGTGCTTGGCTTTTTCCTCTCGGTTTTTCCATGGTTTAACCACTTTTGTCACTTCTGCAAGGTCCCTCAGTGTGATCCTCCCCTCTGGAGCCCTTCACCTCCATGACTGCACTGAAATGGAGGTACACTGGATTTTAAACTGCCACCATAACCATCATCTTTCATTACATCTTGATTTAATTGACTTCAGAACTATTTTAAACTTAGGCTAAAGTTCAGACCATCTAAATAGATATTGTAAAGAAGATGCTGTGATGCAGAGAAACAGGTAACTATGCTTATCTTCTCAGGAGACTGAGAATATTCAAATAGACCAAATTTGCCATGTTCAGATTCAGTCTGGCATAGAATGGCAATTAAGGTTAGAAATCAAAGAACATTTTTATGTAAGTAAATATTGGAAGCAGAAAAGGTGTCTGAAGTAAAGGTGAAATATATTTTCTTGAGCACTATGCCATGCTGCACAGCTATGTGACTTCAAGACACAACTACCTCATTTGCAAAGTCCTGTGTGCGCCTACAGCCATCTATGGAGATGCCTGTAGAACATCAGAGGCAGAGATTTTGTATAATTGTTGGAACTGTATAGCTCCAAAACCAATATAAGTCAGTGGCCGATCCCTTATAGGGAACTTCTGAAGCTAGGCAACACCTAGCACAGTGGAATGACTTGTCTTCTGCTAATCTAAGGATCTACAGCACTTGAACAAAGGCTTAAGTGTTTTCATCCTCTTAGGATCCAGGGCAGAGTCCCCTGTGAGGTTAAGGGATTGGTTAAGCAACCTTGAGGATCTTTCAGATAAGCTTAAAAGTAATTTTTGCATGTGACAGTCTACTGCTAAAACTACTCCTCCATGGACACACAAGTGTTCATCCTTATCCTGTAAATGGTTCCAAACTTATACTTTACTCAAGACTTTCTTAATGTTAACCTATAAAATAGTGTTTGCATTCCTATACACATTACTTCATTAACTTGTTTGGAAGGAATGTCTTCGTAGGAAGGAATGCTACACTTTTCTCCACCGTAGAAGACATAGAACTGAGACTTCTAAATATTCAAGCAAGGTGTGAGGAAGAAAGAATAAAATAGAGTAAAGCTAATAATCTCATAACCTATACATTAAGAAGGAAAAAAAATATCCCAGAGAACAACAAAATTATGGTAAACAACACAAGAAATAAAACAATAAAAAGCAAGGAAAAAAATAAAATGTAATTAAAAATAGTTTCCCTTACTAAAAGTATTTAGGTACAATTATGTAATGAGTCTCACATATGCACATTAATACAAGAATGGCTTAGAGCAGGTGAGATTCAGATAGCTAGACATAGACATTTGATGCATTTATTGGTTCTTTTATTGGATAGTATCCAAACCACTTCCATGAGGCTGGCTGCTATGGTACAGGATCTACAGGATACCTTAAACTTTCTAACATCAATAAGTATTCATTTTAAAAGGGAAACAGAACAGCAATAAAATTTCATTTCTCTTAAGGAGAAACAGATCACCTATAGAATTCCCACAGGAATACATGCTCTGTGCTATTAAACATGCTTATAAATGATCTGAAAAATGTGTGAAGTATGATATATGAAAGCTTGTTGACCTTACTAAGCTATTTGAAGTAGTAAAGACTAAAAAATCACTGAAAAGTGCTGTAAAGGGAGAATACTTTGCTAAATGTTTGTGGGAACAAAGCTGGAGATGAAACAATAAAAATAGGTATAGTGATGTATATGGAGCAAAAATAAATATCTTGTTTTCAAACACCATGTTGGGTTCTGGATTAATATTGCAAATAAAGATCATTCAGTTATAGTACTTTCTTACATGGAATTATCTGAGAAGTGCTTTCGAATGACACCCGAAGCACTTCATCCCCCTCCTTTTTCACTGACCTTGGTATCTGCAGAGTTGTTTATCTCACATATTCTCACTCGTCTCCCTCAGCTGTTGTTGCACAGCTGTTTTTTCTCCTTCTTAAAAATGTTATCATGGAAAAACTACCATCATCACTGATTGGCTTGGCCAGTGGTGAGTCCATTTTGGGGCTGTCTGGCATTGGCTCTATCAGAGAGAGGGAAAGCTTCAAGCTTCTCACAGAAATGCATTGGGTTTTCTGGAAGGGTTTTTTTGGTTGTGTCTTTGGTAATGGGTGAAGGCCTATGGAGATGGCCCTTTAAGAAGCAACCTGAAAAGCTCCCCCTTTTTCCTTTGTCAGACCCACCTCTGACCAGGGCCAAGCCAATCAGTGCCCCTGCGAATTAATGTATTTAAGGGGGGTGCAGGGCATGCCTTGTTCTCTCTCTCTGGCACTGGCCCTGACCAGTACGGCCCCAGGTGTGTGTGGCACAGCTCTGGCCCTGCTTGGCTGGGCTTGGCTGGCCCTGACCACAACTTAAGCTTAAGCCTCGCTGCAGCTCCATCCCGAAAAAAAGAGAGAGAGACAGCCAGGAAGTCCAGAACCATCAGAAGAGACCTGCAGTGGAGAAAGGAGTGAGGCCCGAGGAGAACAACTTTGAAGAACACCAAGGTTGGCTGAAGGAAAGAAAGGAGAGGGAGGAGGTGGAGGATGCAGAACCCAGATTCCCCTTTTGCAACCTGTGACAAGAGCGGGATTGACTAGCCTGCAGCCTGTAAAGCTCACTGGTGGCGCAGGGCCACATGAGCGGGTGGCTGCTCCTGAAGAAGCTGTGACTCTGAGCAGTGCGTGCTGGAGCAGCTCATGTGTGAAGGAACTGTGACTGTGGGCAGACCCATATTGGACCTTTGAGGACTTTCCCTCCCCCCCACCACCTCATGGAAAGAGGGCCATGTGGAAGCCGAGAGAGAGAATGGGCTTTCTTCCTACTCCTGAGGAGCGCATGGTGTGAAACTGGCTGCAACCCCCACTCCCATCCCTCTGCACCTCAAGGCAAAAGGGGAGAGGGAAGGTGAAGAAACCAGGAACAAAAGCTGAGCCAGTGAAGAAGAGAGGGGTGGGGGGGAAGATGTTTTGACTTTAAGATCTGGTTGTGTCTCCCATTGTTCTACTCTGATGTTGGTAACAAATTAAAATTGTATTGGTTTTTATTCACCTGTTTAAGTGGTGAGAAGTCCTCCCAGTCCTTATTTTGACTAGCCCTTTTTGGGGCATCATGGTGCTTAGTTAGGCACTGGGCTTAAACCACAAGAAGAAGCCACCCCTGTAACAAATATTCACCCCCCACACTAGCAAAACCTTTCCATGCAAACACAATACATATAAAAATAAACACATCTGTAAAAAAACAACACAGGAAAGAACACCTACATAGCAACATTATACATGTCCTGGGAAAAGAACTCAGGGTAATTACAAGTGGCAGCGTTTATTTTGAAGGAGACTGAAAGACTCAGCCTTAGGTTCCACAGGATCCTTGGAACATTGGAAAGATGACAGCTAAGACCAGAGGAAAAGGTTGGTTGTAGGCAGCCATCTTTATATGATGATATTTATTAGTGAAGATAGTTTTCTGAATTAACTCTGTAATTTGGATTTTTAGACTTTAAAACATAAAGTTTAACATTAAGAACCATGAGTTCTGGGCTCCATGCTCTATTTCCTTCTGCCACTAAAGATTTTGGATACAACGAGAAGGAGACAAGGAAATCAGAAGCTTCCTAATGAAGAATTGTTAAATTGAGCAGTCCCTTCTCATGGAAGAGTGAACAAGCAACAGTATAGTGGAAACGTACAAAGCAAGGAGTGGTACTTGTAAGCTAAGACCAATTATGTCTTCTTTTTCTTATTACTGGGAAAAAAAGTCATTAGACAAGAAAGTAGAAGACAGTTTAAAAAGAAAGCAATGTACTTAGATAGTGACATAAATTACCACATGATGCTGTAGATGCTCACAGATCACATAGTTTCAAGAACACACACACTGAGGAAAGAAAAACTCTCTAGAGTTTTAAATAGAAATACACTATTTCTTCTACAGGAATAACAGAGCTACAAATTGTTGAAGCCTGAAAGTATATTCTGGGGAATTCTGATGCTGCATTTTCTGTTTGAGTACTTCTGTGTAGACTTCAGCCAAAAAGCTGATACTCTTTGACATGTTTGCTCTGACAGTTCTCCATGAATCTATAAAACAATATAACTCAGCATAATCATGCCACTTTACTTGTATTTTTTCTGTTTTGATATATCTGAGAGAAAGGGAATAGCGCACACTGAAAATAGTTGTAATATTTTAATACTGAGTATAAAGGAATGACTTATTATTTTGTTTGTTTAGGCTAATCTCACCTATTGATTTAGACCTGAATGTATTTTAATGATACTTATCAAAATAACAGAATCAGTTTTTCCTTAGAAAGTATCTATTAATCAAAAGATTTCATATATAATACACTTCTTTCTTTACAGGAGGTAAACTTACATGTGCAGCCTAGAGGATATGAAAAGACTTAATAGTATATCAGATTTGAAGCTTACTTTTACTTAATTTGCAGTATTTCATCAAAGTTCTGAATAAGGAATTGGCATTACCACATTTGCTAAAATAGTTCTCAATAACTAAGGACACTTTTGTGTTTGTATCATGATCATCCTAATGTAGCACAGAAATTATATTACGTTTAAATATAGATTTGATGCAGTAATTTTTTCTCAGAAGATTTTAACCAGTAGAATACTCTGGTTTCATAATAATGTTTCAGATATTAAATTTAATAAAAAGAATTATTTTCTTTCCTTATTCCCAACTCTCCTTAGAAACAATTCAGAACTTCAGCTGGAGTTACCTAATCCGATCTGTCATGTGTAGGAAGGGAGAAGGTATGTGATCATCCGTCCGCTTTTATAAGATTATGGGAATTAGTACTATCAAATAACATATGGGACTATTAATATACCACTTTGAGTTTAATTGTAAGGAAAATATAATAATCAATCTATGTAGGAAGTGTAAGTTTCACTAGTGTTAACTCTAATTGTGACAAAGAATTTCTCAAAGGGCGTGCTGTTTACATCATAAAGCAAATTTCAGCTGTCATATCTAGAAGATAAGGTTGCCTTTACAGAGATGTTATGGATCATCTTATGCAGCAGGTTTTTTTTGACATATTAGCTAAGTACAAAAATACTCTACCAGCAGGTTGTATATAATTTAAAAGTATGAAGTGATTATTTATTAGTTAGCACACCAAAAAAAGATAGTTAGGAATTAATAAGTTGTTGAGCATTATTATTCCATATTGAGCACACATTAGTGTGGTCATCATTCCTTATAATGCACCTGAAAACTCTGCTGTCCAGGAAAGCATTAGTCAGGAGGGGCAGGGACCACATGGGTCCTGAGTGCTGTTGATTTGCCAGGTACCACCAGCTGAATCAACAGTGATGATGCTGATGGCTTGACTATTAGATGGTACAATTACTCTTCATATTGAGTAGCTTGCTTTCCTTTAGGATTTTATATCTTTCCATGTTGAAAATTCCTCTCTTGAATCATTGATGCACTAGCAGTCCCACTTCTGTCTGCAGTTTTTACCTTCCTAATATTTTTTACTGACTTAGTGACCATTTTACTCAGCAATCCATATCAAACCTATCACAGCTGTCCTTAAACACAGTGACACTCTTGACTTGGCCAGTGGCTTACAGCAAGGATTAGAGAGAAAGGTTTTTAGTGTAAACAACTGAAAGAAATGCTCTGTTGAAGCAATGGGGAAGATAGTCTGAGAAGGCTTGCACTTTATTTTTTTATTATTAAAGAAAATACTGATATAAAACTCTTTACATTTATGAGTAGAGAGAGACAATCCCCAGGGTAATAGCCCTAAGCAAACCGACACATTTTTGGATGAAACCTAATGTGATTGTTCTAGAACATAAATAGCGCATTCACCTCCTCAACTTAACTAATGCTTTTAAACTAAAGGTTTAACTGTCCTATAACCCCTATAAAGTATCTATAAAGCAATAAATAGCTGCTGTTGATGGGTATGTTTTCCCACCTTAATAATCCTATGAACAGAACCATCTGCCCTAATCTACACATTTAAAAATCAGACATGCTGAAAGAACTAATATATGATATTCCAATTATACCCAGCAAGCAGAACCAAGTAACTGCATGGCATAGTTATCTGAGAAAAATAATTTTCTTATGACAAGTTACATCTCTATTGACAATAAAGAGATGTGTGGGTGACTAATCCAGATGTAAGAGTTTAAATTTTTATATCTACTTTAGATTAATTGATTCCAAATATATTTCTTCCTGGCTATGACTAAATTATATAGCAAATTCTTGTCCAAGTTCAGACTGAAAAAGAGGACAGCTTTCTTTTACACAGTGCGGTCATGTTTTCTTCCTCTGAAAAGGAAGAAGGTTAAAGCAGAGGCTGTATGAAACTGTATTTCATCCTGAAGTGGATTCAAGACACGTTCAGAGCATCTATTTATCAGAAGTATCAGAAGTGCTGATGGGTTTTACAATTTTCATAGAGCCTCTGCTGACTGGGAAGACAGAGACTTAAATACCTTGGTTAGAAGCTAAAATGGGTTAGAATGAATCTGAGCTTTATTTACATCATTTAGGAAACTGTGTAAACGAAATCTTTTTAATAGGGATAAAATGCTTACATCCAATGTGTAATGCTCTTTAACTAATTCCCTGTATAAGGTCATTCAGAAAATTTTCCAAACTTCCCTATGTAAAGAACGTCAGATCACATGGTAGATCTGCGTCTGGAAACAAATTTATCTTGCACAAAAAAAAAAAAAAGTCACCACACCTCTCATCTGTATTTGCTATGTTATATCCATTAGAAGGTAAAAATATAAAAAAAATTAATAACATGGTTGTTTTAGTTTCTTTCATGTAAAAGAATACTCAACACTGGTAATAATAGAAATAGTTCTTCAGATACTATTTGAAGACACTTTCAAGTAATTGTTTTTCTAGGATTTTTTTTTTAAACTTTTGCAAGTAATACATGCTAAATATTATTTTAGGCACTGCAGCGCAGTGATAGGAATATTCCAACATTGATGCTATTTTTTATATTTGACTAGTGTATGTCAAAATTAGGCCCACTAAAATTAATGCACATAAATAACTGAAAAATAAAACTCTAATCCTTGTCTGAACTCTCCAAATGTGCTAGAAGAGAAAGTTTTTTTGTATGCAATATATAATTTTATTGCAATATTTTGACAAAATTATTAGTTTTTAAGGCTATTGCTAATGAAAGAATACTTTTTAAATTTTATTTTATTTTATTTTATTTTATTTTATTTTATTTTATTTTATACCTTTCTTATTCAGAAATTTAAATCTGTACCTGTCACAATAAAGTTAGAGAGCTCTGCTATACTTAATCAGTAAATAATACAACAAAATTTCAAACCAAAAGTAATTGTTTATGTTTTGTTAATTTATTTCCTAAGTTTAAAATAATCAGACTATATTAATCCTTTTGATAACATCAGTGATCTTCTGTTTTTCAGAACACATGACTTTAGCTGTTTCTTGATGTATGACATGAAAGTATCAGCACAGAGGAAGGAGTTGTAGTCTCCCAAATAGTACTACCTGTGTTCTGTGATGTGTTATACGTCTGCATCTTTTCTCCATGACTGTCATGACTAATTCAACATTATATAAGCACACTTAAATGTAATTACTTGCTGGTATTATTGAACAGTTTGGTTTTTTTGTTAATTTGTGATATCAAATAGGTTAAGCAAATTACTAAAACATGTATGTTGCATCTTTGTTACTGTCAAAAAACCTGGTGTGCAGCATTTTGGATAGGCATAGGTGAGGGAATATCAAGAAGTGATTAGTAAAAATTTTCTAAAAACACTTTCTCATCCTGAAATGCCAAATATAAAAGGATACGTTGATTCATTCTCAAGTTTTGTTTCAGACCCGTGATCTCTCAGCAACTTTGACTTCTCTCCCTTGTGGCTGTCTCTTCCTGTATTTAGAGAACTCTCTACAGCTGTTTTCATTCTCCTGTAACCCTTTCACAAACATTGTTACACAGATTTATTTGATGTTGTAAGCCAAATAAAGCAGACTGTCCTGATGGACAGCTCATTTTTAAAATGGTTAAAAAACAGATAGAAAGGGTAATTCCTTTATCTATCTGTATATTGATTGATTCTTTTTAAACTTCTTTTCAAAATATAAGAATTATTGTATATGAAGAAAATTTAGATTTTTATCCTACTTGATGCAATAAATTAATTTTGCAGCAATAAGTATCCTGCACGGGCAACTTCTTTAGAAAGAGGGAGGAAGGAAAATTCAAGAGGATTGCTGAAAGGCGGGAAAGA
>NW_010181932.1:12178-27929 GCF_000695765.1 Mesitornis unicolor
GATGTTTTTACAGGGTTTCATTTGGAATGAAGAATGTAATAAACTGCTCCAGCTTCCTTAATAATTCATAAATGTTTCATGAGAAGAAAGGACCCAGAGGAGAAGGAAACTGTTTAGGGTGTTTGTAAATAAGTATATAATCATAATTCTAGTACTGATTTTCAAAGAAAAAATATGAATTTAGGAAACTTTTCTGAAGGGATATTTCAATGAGACTGTAGTATAGTCTCTGTATATTTCTTCATTTCTTTTAAACTGAACTGAGGCAGATATTTCAGATTTTTTTCAAATTATAAGAAACAGAAAATATACAGAAATATTGATTTTAACATGCTTGATCCTTTTGACATTACAGAAACTGAAATTTCAGTTTGTCCAAATGATTTGGCTACAGTTTTCCTATTTAGTACCTTCTCTTTTGGGAAATGCAATTTAGAAGCTTCATGTTCAGAGCTGAAAAAATTAAAAATGATGGGAAATGAAAGAAATTAAATTCCCGAAGAATTTGTGCCCATAGATCATGTAAACCTAGCCATTAATCAATATTTAAAAGGAAAACTCTATGTGAAGATTATGCAGTAAGTACAATAAAATACAATATAGAAATCTGAATATCCTTGAATATTTTTTTTCAAATTACTTTGGCTGATAGGTTTTTGAAGAAAAAACAATATTGACATTTTTGTAAGACACCATTCCTATGGAAAATTATAATAAATTCCATGTAAAAAAATGTGAAACATCATTTAAATGTAATGGAATTAAATAGAAAAGGAAAAAAGTAATTATTTTTTAGGCTTTACTAATGTTTTCCCCTTTAAATGTTGGGCAAGTAATTTAAGTAATTAAGTAAGTAAGTAAATGAATAAATAATAAATAAATGAGAAAGATAATTGTCCAGCAAAAATATATGGCTATAATAATTGAAACTGAACGAAATTTGCATTGTTTAATATAATTTTTCTAGGCTTCAGCTGTAGAGAAGTACTGAAATTAGCTCAGCAGTATATTTTAATCTAAAACCTATCAAATATGTTTGTTCTTGGACACATATTTAGGCTAATTTTACTTTTTAAAAAAAAAATCAATAACATTCTGTTATAATGCAGTTATTTTGAGGCAATAGTTAAGCATAGGGCATGGATCTTGAAAGCGATGTATCGCTGAACCTTTACAGTTCAGTAACAACTCAGAAGAAGATTCGTAAAACTTTGTGAACTTATGTAAGTCCTTGGTCTATCTCATTGATTTGCATCTCTCAGGAGATTATAGTTATTACTGGACCTTGTAACATACTTTTCCTCTGCAAACAGCAAGTGGGGGTGAAAGTGGAGCCTGAAGCTGCTTGAGATTGTTTTAATGAGTGAAGCCTCCTTGAATTGACTTTCAGAAAAGACATTAATTACAGAAAGGTCTCATAATAATTACAGTATCTTGAAACACATAAGTTATCTTGGCTGTAAAATGGGGCCTACACAATAATTTGCCTACAAATTATTACAGGCAAAATATATTAAAGTGCTTTCATTTTTGTAGTTTGCTCCTACTATTAGCATGTTCTCATTAGCAAGTTAAAGTATTTAATTTCTACAGGTTTTATAGTAGATGGGTTTTATATTGTACTTCAGGGGCTACAGGACTTATAATGCATCTCTCCAAAATGTTCAGTGAAACAGCAGTGCTTTAAGTACCCCATGCATGCATTCCTAAAGAATATCCTAAAATCAATCAGAATTCTAAAAATGTAATAAAGTTACAGGGCTTCCCACCCCACAAATAAAAACTTCCACAGTATTAGATATGTTCTTCATTTTTCTTTTTCCTTTTTTTTTTAATCCTCAATGTAAACGGAAAAACATGTGTGTTAACTGATAGATTGGAATAAGTGGGTGATATTAACTCCTTGAAAGTGTACAGCACAGGCCCACAAAGATGTTTAAGAGAGTGGATCATCTCCCTTATGAGGAACGGCTAAGGGAGCTGGGTCTCTTTAGCTTGGAGAAGAGAAGACTGAGGGGTGACCTCATTAATGTTTATAAATATGTAAAAGGCGAGTGTCAGGAGGATGAAGACAGGCTTTTCTCAGTGATGTGCAATGATAGGACAAGAGGCAGTGGGTGCAAACTGGACCATAGGAGTTTCCATGTGAACATGAGGGAAAACTTTTTTACTGTAAGGGTTACGGAGCACTGGAACAGGCTGCCCAGAGAGGTTGTGGAGTCTCCTTCTCTGGAGACATTCAAGACCCACCTGGACGTGTTCCTGTGTAACCCAGTCTAGGTGATCCTGCTCTGGCAGGGGTGTTTGGACTAGGTGATCTTTCAAGGTCCCTTCCAACTCCTAATATCCTGTGATTCTGTAATTCTGTGATATGGGTAGTCTGTTTTAGCATAGAACTGTCATGAGTTTCCTAAGCAAAAAATTAATGTAAAGTTTAGGAAGTTAGGACTCATCATGATAACATCCAGGATAACATACAGGAGTAGTGGTCAGACCACTACTGCAAATTCATCCAGGTTATTTCCATGTGGGGACCAGACAGGTGGAGAAAACATTTTTTTTTCCCAAATTGTCTGCCACACATAAAAAGAACTTTAAAATATTTTTTCTTCCCAGAAAGTAGTATTGAAAGCAGAACAAGTTTTTAGCTAAGTGAACCTGTGAAACAATTCTGCCAATTTTACTATCAACTACAATTTATTCCATTGTTCCTCTGTGCTTTTTCTCCCAGGACAGCTGCTTATTCTACATTGAGTTTTACTATTTCTCAGCTGTACATCACTTATGCTTAATTGTTCTGCCTCTGTCAGGGTATTTAAAAGGTCCAGAAGATATTGAAGATAGCTTTTTCTCCCATTTTACATTTCAATATTCAGGTTCTTTTCTGCAACCACAAATATTTATTTCTTATGTAAGTCTCTTCTACTGTGGCAAAGAGTTGCAAAACTGCACTAATAAGAAAGTTTTATACATTCTTTGATGCTGTGATAATTTCTTTAAAGGCTTCAATAATGCAAAATGTCAAGGAAAAACTATTGATTTTATATTAATTCTAAATAACAATATAACAGTGTTTTAAAAAATTTAAGGATAATTTGTAATTTGTTCAAACTATCAATTCTGAGTGAAAGATTTTGAATTACAGACTTTTAAAAGCAGTGAACCTGCTAAAAATTGTCAATGTTATGTCTAATGTAATCTATTATTAATTACCTTTTCTGCTTAGCAAATGTTAATTGTTTTGAATTCTTCTCTTACAAAATATTGAATAAAATATCCATATGTTTTTACTACTAACATATAATACATAACTTTTAAGACATTATTTCTGCTGAGTTCATTTTGGTTATGATGGAATTGAGAACTAAATATTTAAATTCAGTTGTTGGCACTCTGAGAAACTCATTACTCCTCTTAGAGCTCCTTTCACTCATATTAAGAGGTTAAAGCAGATTATTTAGGATCTAAACCAGCCAGGAACAGAACCTAACAAGAATGGAGACTACACAACCTCCCTGTGCAACCTGCTTTACTACTTGACTGTCCTCACAGTGTTAAATATTTGTTTATATCCACTCTGAACTTGTCTTGTTTCAACTTATGGTCCCTGTCTCTTTTCCTCCCACCATGCACTCCTGTGAAGAGCCTGGAACTCTCTTCTTAGTAACCTCCACCTAAGTACTGGGGGGCTACTGTTGGGTGCTTCCAAATCAATTTCTTTTCTAGATTCACCAAGCCTCTTCCTTCATTCTCACAGGACAAATGCTCAAAACCCTGACCATCTCAGTGGCCTACCACTGACCTTGCTCCTGTTTTTAGAGCTCTTTTTGTGTCGGGACAGGGGAAAGCATTCCAGATGTAATAAGTGCAATGTGACAATCACTTCTACCAATCTACTGTCTATTCATATGTTGTTGTCACACAGAGAATTATTGTATGTATCTTTGCAAAAGCTGCTTCCTTCCCAAGATTCAGGACTTTACATTTGTCTTTGTTGAATTTCATAAGATTCCTGTTGGCCTTCCAGTTCTTTCTGAATGACTGATGAATCAATTTCAACATCCACTTCCCGAGTTTAGTGTCATCTGCAGACTTGATGATAGGGCACTTTATCTTTTTCCGTTCATGGAGATACTAAGTAGGACATGTTGCAGGATATACCCACGCACTACTCCATTGCTTTCTGTCCTCCAAATATGGGACACAAGTTGTTAAACACTGCTATCACCTGAGTCTAGTTTTTCACTCATATAGTTGTCTATCCATCCATACTATGATGTCTTACCTTGGATACAAGAATACTGTGAGAGGCCATTTCAAAAGCCTTGCTAAAATCAAAGTAAATGTCATCCACTCTTCTTCCCCTCTCCACAAACCGTTTTTGCATTACAGAAGGCAGTCAGGTTGGTCAGGCATGATTTACTTTTAACAAACCTATGCTGTTTTCAATCACTGTCTTCTTTTTCATGTGCCCAGAAATGCTTTCTAGGAGATCCCAGTCAGTGATTTATCTAGGGAAAACAGTGATAATGATTTGCCTGTAGATTCCTAGGTTGATCTTTTAGTCTTTTATGATGATGGGCACAACATTTGCTTTTGTGCAGTTGCTAATGACTTCCCAGTCTCTGAAACTTTTCAAGGATGTCCTAACAAGGACATTAGAGAGTTTTCCCAGCATACTTGGATGCAGACTGCCAGGTAACATGGACTTGGATGAGATGAATTATTTCAAGTAATTCTTGATGTGATCACCATCCCCTGCTGTTGTTGCTTTTCCCTGAACCTTTTCATTCTAGCACAGAGGGCTAGGAGACCTTGCTTGTGAAAGCTGATGCAACTGAAAAGACACTAGGAAGACAGGCAGACTTTCACTGTATGGGCATAACAAAAAGGCAAGCAGCAGTAAATTTATGACAAGTTCCAGTTAGATATTAGGAAACGTTGCGTACCATGAAGGTGGTCTAACAGAGAGACAATGAATGCACCATTCTTGGGAACATTCAAATCTTAATTTAATAAGGACATGAGTAATGTAATCTGCTTTGGTTGGACCAGATGTAGTTGACACTTCAGAAGGGCTTCACCAGCAGAGGTAAAAAACTCAATATCCTTCTCTACTCAGCACTGGTCAGACCATGCCTTGAGTACTGTGTCCAGTTTTGGTCCCCACTATACAAAAAAGATGTGGACAGGTTGAAAAGGGTTCAGAGAAGGGCCACGAGGATAATCAGAAGACCTGCCATATGAAGAAAGGCTGAGAAAATTGGATCTGTTCAGCCTTGGGAAGAGAAGGCTTAGGGGGGACCTTATCACCAAGTACCAGTACATTAAGGGTGGCTACCAGGAAGATGGAGACTCCCTTTTCAGAAGGAGTCACATGCAGAAGATGAGGGATATTTGACACAAGTTGCTTCT
The DNA here is from genome assembly GCF_000695765.1 of Mesitornis unicolor. NCBI lineage: Eukaryota > Metazoa > Chordata > Aves > Mesitornithiformes > Mesitornithidae > Mesitornis > Mesitornis unicolor. The sequence continues at coordinate 17,594 of NW_010181932.1, forward strand.
GGAGAGATTCCAATTGAACTCCAGAAGAAATTATTTTACAATGAGATCAATCAGATATTGGAATAATCTCCCAGGTGAAGGAGTGAATTGCCTTACGTTGGTCAGTTTTAAGAGACAGCTTGACAGGGTGCTGACTCATCTCATTTAAACCATACTTTTACCTTGAGAAGTTGGACTAGATGATCCCTGTGGTCCCTTCCAACCTGGTATTCTATGGTTCTATGATAAGATGACTTCCTTTCCAATTTCAATAATACTATGATTTGTGAATGTAAAAGTGAACCAAGCCATTCCTTTCTCCCAGCTTTTGTTGAGGTCTTCAGCTTTGAGTGTGAGCTTCTCTTTTGTGCTTACATTTCTAGAGACACAAACCCTTAGAAAGGGACAGCAAATTTATGAGGCAGGTGGCCTTTCTATTCCCTGTGCTAAGAGCCAGTTGACTGTGCTGTAGTGGTTATGTGCTGACAGAACTGCCATTAAAGAACTTGCTACCAGGTGAAAAAATACAGCCCTACCAGTATGGTTTTTTGTGTAGATATTCCAATTGGAGTTTTGAGTGAAAGCACAAAAGCGGTTGTTATATACAAGACAAATGTAACTGTATTAGAGACTAAATTCTGGTAGAGGTTATACAATAAGAAATTCACATCCATTAATACATAAATCCACGTTAAGTAGTGCATGAGATAAGTGGCTTACCAACATAATTTTAGACTAAAATATTTAACCTTAAAGACAGAAAATGTGTACCATTCTCTGTCTCCTGGCTTGTTAATTCTGAAGTCAAGCTTGCATTAGTACAGAATCAGGTAAATATTTAGGATGATCCTTGTCAGAATGTGGATACCAGGGTGATGTGGATTATACTCCTATTTGATCTCTTGAGAATCTGTTCACTGCCATAAGTTATTGTTTGGACATACATGTTTTATGTATTCAAAAACACAAATCCTTTGAAAATGAAAGATTTAAATGATACAGCAATAATACAGAAAATAATTTATTATAGTTATAAGACAAAAACTGTGCATTACAATTCAAGGAAATAGTTATTTTTATTTAGTGTGCTTTACAATGCTGAATAAGCTCATGCCTGAACTTGGAAACAATCTAAATCTACTTCAGGTAAACTCTATTGATGGGATTGCAGCTGCTAATGTTCCGCAAAAGGAAAGTCAATTTACCCCTTGATAGAGATTACTGTACCAAATGTAGCAAAAAGCTATGTGAAATGTGAAACATTTGCTGTTCAATGGGGAAAGATACAATTAGTGTGTCCAGTTTCTTTCTGGGGGCAAAGAAAATATGTCTGTCTTACACAAAAAATAATTTGTAATTTTCTTTTTGCACTGTTTACTAATGCAAAGATATATTAACATCTTATTATATATACAATTTCATTGTTCCTTTCAGCTGTATTTACCACCCCTTAGACCAATACACAATTTATGAAAAAAAAATAGCTGCCATAGTTTGAATATTTTCAGGCTAAATCATTTTTAAAGTACTACTGATATTCCCACACAACTTGATTTGTCGACCTTATATTTGTAAGTTTTTTTCACATCTTTTAAGCATACCATGATTCTACTAGAGAGTATTGAATTTTCATTTTAGTTAATGAATGAAAAATACATTCCTTTTTTCTCTCTTTTCACATTATCTGCACCCAGATTTCAATTTTCATTTGTTGTTTGTTATGAGGTTGTCTTGTATTGGCCAGAGTTGTGAGGCAGATGTGTTTACAGCATTTTCTTCCAGAGACCACCATAAAATATGTTGAAAGAATTTTTAATATTTAAAGCTGAATTTTGTTTTAATACAAGAAATAACTAATAACTAAAATCAAAGCAAGATGATAAAATTAGAGATTGTTTGAAAAAAAATTCTTCTCTAGCTCACCATGCTATTCTTGACAGGATAAGTTGTTTTCTTCAATCCTGTTCTCAGCCCAGTAATTCTTAATGGCTTCCTGGGTTGTGGAAAACTCCACACAATTTCTGAGGAGTGTGTAAAAATGTGTTGTCTTTCTTTTTACACAATTTTCTCTCTCCTTCTCTCTTTCTATTATTTCTGCATTTTGACTGTGGATTACTGTCTCATTATTTCCCTCCTTCATTACTGTCTTATTCCTTCCTTCCTCATCTTGAACTTTGGAAGCTTTTTGCTTCTGTAACTTCTGGAGTTTGGACTTTTTATTTGATATGTTTTTGGTGGGGTGAAAAATGTGTTTCTTCAGACAGACAGTGAGGCAATGACAGAGCCACTATTGTATGATTCAATGCAAAATATATATACAGAATTATTGCTTAATAAGGGTAGTCAGCCTACAATACCCAGAGGTTTGATAGAGTAATGTAACAATGACCCTAGATACTCCAAGTTATTCTTTATCTCAGTTACACTGTGTCACAGAGCACATTGAAGGATACTGCAGTTGGAATCCTAGCTTGCATTCTCCATGACACCTGAGCTGGAAATTTTATTTAGTGGAGACAATGACACATGAACCCCATGATACAGAGGACCAAACTTTCCAGGCAAGGCAGTGTTAAGGACTAGTATCTGCTTGTGCCTGAGCCACAGGTGGCTTTGAAATAATATGTAGATTTAAAACAAACAAACAAACAAACAATCAAACAAACGTATATGACATAAAATTAGAGAAGTGTAACATGTCTAAGATTTCTCATCGCTGCAAGAAATGAGAAGTTAACCACAAAGCTTATAACAAGTATAAATTATTGCTGTATTCTGCATCATTTCTCTTCTATGATATTGTTACCTGTGGAATACTGAAGATTAGTTGAACTAATTTAAGGGCTCTTTGTCATGGGTAGACCTTGGCTGGACTCCAGGTGCCCACTGAGCTGCTCTGTCACTTCCTCTCCTCAGCTTGACAGGGGAGGGGAGAGAAGATATAATAAAAAGCTCATGGGTTGAGATAAGAGCAGGGAGAGATCACTCAGCAATTACCATCACAGGCAAACAGACTTGACTTGGGGAAATTAATTTCTTTTACTGACAATCAATTAAGAATAGGATAATGAGAAATAACAATCTTAAAACACCTCCCTTCCACCCCTTCCCAGTTCAACTTTATGCTTGATTTCTCTACCTACTCCCCCTGAGCTGTACAGGAGGATGGAAAATGGGGGTTGCAGTCAGTTTATTATGTGTTTCTTCTGCCAGTCCTTCCTTCTCATGCTCTTCCTCTGCTCCAGTGTGGGGTTCCTCTCATGGCAGACAGTCCTTCATGACCTTTTTTAATGTGAGTCTTGCCCACAGGTTACAGTTCTTCACAAACTGCTCCAGAGTGGGTCCATTCCATGGGTTGCAGTCTTTCAGCAACAGACTGCTTTAGTTTGGGTTTCCCATGGGGTCACAAGTCTTGCCAGCAAACCTGCTTTAGTGTAGGTTCATCTCTATAGGGTCACAAGTTCTGCCAAAAGCCTGTGCCAGCATGGACTTTCCATGTGGTCACAGCCTCCAGAGTGGGGTCCTCCACAAAGTTATCCACAAGTGGATAACTGCCCCACCATAGTCTTTCATGGCCTGTAGGACAACCTGCATCACCATGGTTTTCACCCTGAACTGCAGGAGAATCTCTGCTCCAGAACCAGGAATACCTCCTGCCCTTCTTTTTCACTGACCTTGGTGTCTGCAGAGTTGTTTCTCTCACATATTCTCACTTCTCTTCCTTGGCTGCTGTTGCACAGCATTTTTTCCCCCTTCATTAATATATTATCACAGAAGTGCTACCACCATTGCTAACTGTCTCATCTTGGAGCTGCCTGGCACTGGCTCTGTCAGACATAGGGGAAGCTTCTGGTACCTTCTCACAGAAGCCTCTCCTGTAGCCCCTTTGCTACAAAAACCTTGCTATGTAAATCCAGTACACTCTTCTTTTTTATCTATACTCATTAGGTCTTCAGGAAACAGTTGGCTACCATTGTTTTTGACAACAATTTATCATGGAGGATAACAATGACATTTCTACACAGCAAAATATATAGGCACAAGCATAACTTCAATTAATAGTTTGTTTACCTTGTGAAGGAAAAGCTGTTGTAGAATAATTATATAATTTAGCTCTAAGAATTGTTTCTACATGTGATATCTGAAAGGTTTCCCATATATGGGAAAATATGGTGAAGTATGAAGTTTATATTTGAAATGTCTGTATCTCTCAGGAATGGTGAACTCGCAAATAAATTATGAAGTTCTTATTGAATGACTGACAGAAAACATACACTACATTTTCTTGAAATCCACCCACGTCACAGAAACCTTATTGTTAAATTATTTGGCTATTAAAAACTAATAATGGGGAACCTTTAAATTTCCCTTGTTTTGGAAGAACTGTTGTCCCATAGATGTCATTCCCACTGTTCATTGCTTATATGAACATGTAATTCCTGCTAAAAATGTTCTGGAATAGATTTTGTAAGCATTAAATCATTGCATATGAAAAGTTTATTATCTTCAACTTCTCCAACACTAAAAATTAATACCCACATCAGAAAACAAGACATTTGACCTATGATGGGATTAAGTTCCTTTGTCAACCTCCATAGAAGCTTTAAAAATTTTGAGTGAAATTCTGCTTTCACAGATATCAATGTTCTGTCTACTACAGCCAATTTTTGGGCCAGAGAATGTGGTATACAGACATGTAAGAGGTCTCATCTGGAAGATCTCATCTAGGTTCACGTTCTGCACAGGGGAGGTAGGGTTGGGGTTCATGTTTCTTTCTGGATCTTACTAAGAAAGTCATAACAACACATGGGCAACAAAACTTCTTTAATGTTAATAATAATACAATGGATATAAGAAGATAAACCCTTTTTTGATAATTTTAGCTAAATATGTTAATTTTATACACTGAGATTCTGTGTTTTAATAGGTTTTCTTCTACTAACTACTGATCGTAAAATAACCTGGCCAGCATTTCTCCATTTCAATTTTAGAAATTTTAGTTAAACAAAAAATTATGCAGACAACTGAATCTAGGCCGTTTGAACACAGGCCAATGTAATTATAAGTAAAAATGAAAGAAGAACTACTACTTATTACATGGTTTTGCTGCTTATTTCTCACATATGCAATATATATACACATATGGATATTAACCTTTTTATAAGTAAAATTTTAGAAACAATGCTTGACAACATGCTGTTTTACATGACATGACTTCTGTTAGAATTCATACTAGCTGTACCAATTTTACAAATTTTTTAAATTTGATTTAAAAAGAAATCAGAAATAAGCTGACAAGCAGAGAATATTAAACATTTTACAATATTGTGATGGTCAAAAAAGTCCATTTGACTCAGAAACTCATCAAAGAAAGTTACTGAAAGTTTTCTCCCCTAACCAAATAAAGCATTACATTTCAGTTTTACTGAGATCTTACTTTAAAAAAAAACCCTAGAAGTCTTAAAATTGAGCCTAAAAGTTTAAAGCAAATTTGAAAATATGTAGTTTTGATCCTAAATGTTGTATTATGTTTTACTTAAAACACAAAATTGACTTTTATCTGAAAATATTAAAACAGTCTTCTGTAGAATCTCTGACAGTCCTAACTTCATCACGAGAGTCCAATGCCAATGTGTCAGGGAGCTGCAGGAGCACACTGCTCCACAAGAGGTGATGGTTCTAGCACAGATCATACCCTCACTGATGTAGTCCTGCAGTGTCTGAAGCTGGGCAGGCAGAGAATTGATGGTTATGATAGTGTCCATCAACAGACCACAGCATACCTTCATTCCTCCTTTCCTTCCTCCCATCCTCCTTCCTTTCTTCCTACACTTTTATTCTTCTTTCCTCCTTCATTCTTTCTTTATATATCATTCAATTAACTGGCAAAAGCTGACACCCAAAGGGACATAGTCTTCTAATAAAATTACAGCAGACCACTAGTATTAGCTATTTCTATTAGTATGGATTCTTTGGGGGAACTATGACACTCATGGCCAAGGTTTTCTTAAAGCGGTATTTTAAAAAAATATAATTAAAAAGTCAAAATGTACTGAAATTCAGTGGATATTGCCATTTGTATTCATTCTTGTAAGGTGATGAACTTTCAATAAATAATATGAGTCAAGGAAATACAGAAACACTACAGAAATATCAGTCATGTTGCGGAATGAAGATCATACATCTTCTCTTGACCAATTTCCACTCTACAGAAAGTGTGTTAGGGATAATTACTGAAACTGTATTGAGATTTTTTTTCAGAAATAAAATTGCTTTCAAAAACTTTCTAGAACCAGTCATTAGTGTAAGAGATTACATAAAAAATGTGAAATCAGTATAATGATCAAAACTTCATTAGTGAAAATGATATTTACTTGGGAGGTAATGTATCCAGCTCTATGGTAACGATTCAACATAGCAACTGATTTTTAATAAAATACAGGAAGTGTAAACATTACTAATTCTTCTAGTTATTGTGATTTCTTATAAACTTCAAGTGATGTGATTCCATAGACATCTATGTAGTGACAGTGACACAATCAATAATATTTTAAAATATCATGTAGACTCCTCAAACAGTTGTATAGCTGCACTTATTTGAAGCTGAAACCAAGCCTGTTGCAAGATCATTTTCATCTTTCAGCATCAATTATGACCTTTTTCCCTATGTGTCTCTCTGCCAAAGAAATTTCAGTTATTTTTCATTATACTTTGAGAAGTGAAAATCTTAGAAAGCAGGTAGAAAACACTACCTTGAATGCCAAGAATTTATTTCCTAGTGTGCCTAAATCTTTTTGGCTCATATTATTTGAATAATTGAATGAAATTTACATAATTTATCACTTTTTTCTGTGCTTTGCTTATTACTGGAAAATTTTTTTTCTTTTCCTTTCTTTCCCCATCTGAGATAAAGATTTGTTCATAGATGATATCTCTGTTTAATTTCATGGGGAGCTATTCTTAAAAATATTGATCTCACCATCATTTTTATAAAAGTACATGAATAGTAAAATAAAGACCAATGAGAACACTGCTGAATGGGGCAGAGAACCGGTGACAAAGTACATAGAAAAGACCAAGGTTCTCAATGGCATCTTCACCTCAGGCTAACCTTCAGGGATCCCAGGCCCCCGGGACAAGAAAGGATGTTTGGAGCAAGGAAGCCTGACTCTTGCTGGAGGAAAACAAGGTTAGAGAGTACTTTTAAAAAGCAGGCACAAATAAGTTCATGAGTTGCACCCACAAATGTTGAGACAGCTGGTTGATGTCATTGCTAGGTACTCTCTATCACGCTTGAAAGGCTGTGGCAATTGTGAGGTTCTTGGAGACTGCAAGAAAGTAAATGTCACTGCTGTCTTCAAGAAGGGCAAGAAGGAAGATGTGAGAAACTACAGGATGGCCAGCCTCACCACAGTCCTGGGAAGATGATGGAGCAACTAATCTTGGAAACCATATCTAGACACATAGAAGACAAGAATGTGATCAGAAATAGTTAGCACTAGCATGTGTTTATGAAGAGGAAATCATTCCTAATCAACCTGATAACATTCAGCAAAAGGTGGCTAGCTTGGTGGATGAGGAGAAATAAGTGAATGTTGTTTACTTGACTCCTGTATAGTTGTTAACAATTTCTCCCATAGTACTCTTGTTGACATACTGATGAAATAAGGACTAAGACAAGTGGATGGTGAAGTGGATTGAAAACTGGCTGAACTACCAGACCCAACAGGTTGTGATCAGTGGCAAAAAAAATCCAGCTGGAGCTCCACTGGTGTATCCCAAGTCTAGTCCTGTTTAAAATCTCCATGAATGACCTGGACAACCTCAGAAAGTTTGCAGATGATACAAAACTGGAAGGAGGGGCTGATATACCAGATGGGTGTACTGCTATTTAGAAGGACCTTGACTGGCTGGAGAACTGGGCAGAGCTCTTAAACTACTATAGGGGGAAATGACAAGTCCTTTCCCTGGGGAGCAGTAGATCCATGCAGCAGTACACACTAGGAAAACAGCTGAAAAACAGCTCTGCACAGAAGAACCTCAGGGTTCTGATGGACAGCAATTAGACCATGAGTCAGTAGAGCACCCCTGTGGCAAAGAAGGCAAACAGCACCCTGCGCTGCATTGCCAGTACGTTAAGAGAGGTGTACATTACTCTCTACTCAGCACCAGTGAGACACATCTGGAGTAATGTGTGGAGTCCTGGGCTCCCTAATACAAAGTAAATGTGGACTTACTGTAGCAAGTCCAGCACAGAACAACAAAGATGATTGAGGAACTAGAGAATTTCTAATACAGAGACAGGTTGAAAGAGGTAGGGCTGTTCAGCCTGTAGAATGCTCAGGGGGATCTTATCAATGTGTATAGATACTGGATGGGAGGTGATGAAGAAGAGGAAACAAGACTCTTTGCATAACTAGAGTTGAAACTGGCGAGTGTTCTATCAGACAAAAAAAGAGGCTTTTTGAAGCATGCTAATAGCAGGAGGAGGTCTAAGGAAAATATCAGACTGACACTTGGTGAAGATGGTCACCTGACAAATGAGGATGAAGAAAAGATAGAGGCATTTAGTGCTTTTTTTTTGACTCAGTCTTCAAGTATTAATGATAGACCTTAGGCTACCTGGTTCTGTGAGTTGGAAGACCATGGCTGCAGAAGCAGTGACATTCCACTTGTGGACACTGTAAATGATCAATTGTATCAAGTTGAATATTTATAAGTCTATGAGGCATAATGGGATTCATCCCAGAGTCCTGAAGGAGTTAGCAGGTATTACAGTAGAATCTCTCTCAATCTACCAAAGGTCTTAGGAGTTTGAGGAGGTCCCTACTGACTGGAAGCTAGCCAACCTTATTCCAGTTTATCAGAAGGGTATGAGGGAAGACCCCTCCCTCCCTCGCCTCCCTGTTTTCCTCCCTTTCTCCCTTCCTTTCCCACTTTCTCCCTCCTTCTCCTCTGCCCTTCCCTTTGTTCTTTCTCTCTGTCTTCCTTTCTCTTCACTTTTGCTTACAAACTATAGTGAAAGCTATGCCTCATAATTAGCTTATTTCAGTAGAACTGATTGCTGAGTCATATTACAACATTAGAGAGAAAACACTAAAAGATTAATGGACCTACATGGTGTTGAGCTCTCTACTCTAGTAAGTACTTGGTTGCCATGAGAGCCTTGAAATACCATATTTGCTTTTGGAACACGTTGTATAATAAATATGTAATGTCAACCCACTCTACTTGAATAGAACTACTGCAAAATACCACATATGTATGTATAATCGCATGAATAAAACTTGTATTTTTTAGCTCCTCTCGTTCTATTTTAAAATAAATTAAATTTGGGATATATTTCCCATATAATATATTGTAAAAAATAAAACTTTCCAGCATGGCATATTGGAGGCAATCTTATTTTTTCTCAGCCGTCATTGCTATTTCTTACATCAATAGAAATGTTCTTGAAATTACTTTTTTCTGACCTGCTGAAATAAGGAAACAAGTTGGTGATAGAATACGGTATTTCAATTCCTTTCCCTTTAAAATTGTCTTGGTTTTCTGACTCTAACTTTAGAATATGGTTTACATTTTTTTAATGAACTAATTCATTTAACGTGATATAGCCCAACATATTTATAGGCTCTAGTTCTGCAATTAATTAATAAGTTTCTATTTGTTAGATGATTTATGCACTTTTCAAGTACATAAGATATTCTTATCAAGTACTAAGTATTTTTATTATTATTTAAAAAAAGGCTGGTAATTTGTGAGTAGATCACTCCACGGCTTTGAGTAAATATATCTTTTCTCCCAGTATGTCCCTTGACTTAAGACATCATGCCACAACATTCACACAGTGTTCATCAAATTATGCTCGTTATTATCAAGTTATTATGACTAGAGTACCTTCACATACATGGAATAAGTGAAGAACTCGGGAACTGGTTCACCACAGCTGGCTGTCTGAGGTACTAGACAATGCTCAGAGTTTTCATACCTGTTTTTCTAGAGACTAAGGACCAAAATAAAAATCATTTTTAGAGATTTTAATAATCAGAATGAAGAATTCCTCCTTCACATTTGTTTGAATATTCAGTGTTGCACACTTACTAAGTCTTAGAACCTCAGCTCTGGGAAGTCACAATTCTGAAATGTCTGAAGTGTGATTCTGTACTACAGCAAAGCCAACCCATTTCTTTGGGCACCACTCTGCAAAAGAAAATGGGGTACAGAATGAGGATGGAGGCAGGGCAGAGAGGAATTCAACTGCTCAGAATGCCTAGGCTGAAAATTAGCATGTCAGGAAGCTTTGATGTGGAGATGGAAAGAAGCTGATAAAACCTGGGCATTATATATTATTCATATT